>NC_068984.1:114454574-114456978 GCF_001194135.2 Octopus bimaculoides | reverse complement strand
AGATGTGGGTTTGTGTATTCTTCTCTGATGCTTTATGGAGAAGCAATAACATCTAATTTCTGTTTCTGTTCTTTGCTATAATAATGTATGCAACACAGGTGAATGGTACTAGAACTTACTTCTATTTTGGGGAGTGGGGGGGGGGAATCAATCTCTCTCTTTCTCCTGAAATACATCTTACACTTCCAACTTCCCTCTCCCCCCTCCCAATCCTTCATAACACTTTGTATGTACAAAGAAGTGATGTTATTACTTCATTGGTTTTGACACAGCAGTGACATTGTTGCTTCCTTTTAATTGTACTGGCATTGGTTGGATGTAATCACAACTGTGTTGCAGTTACAATCGCTGTTTTTGACAAAACTGCTGTAACACTGCCATAATAATATCATCTCGCTGTTCCTACGGCACACCGCTGCAACACACTCACAAACAGTGATATTGTCCTCTTAACTCTTGTGGACACATGCTTTGTACACGGCGGGTAACATTGTCATCGTCGTCTAGCTGTCCTGACAAACTCTCTACTGTATGTAACATTGCAGTATTTCACTGTTTGTACGACACTCAGTTGTAACACAGCAGTAACTCTGTCACCTCCCTGTTCTTTATGTTACACAACGCATACAAAGCAGTGATATGGTTATCTTTCTGCTACTTTTTTTTTTAATGACATATCACTGTCCTGTCTTGTTCCTTCATTTTATGTACACACACACACACACACACAAACACGCACACATACAGACATACATACACAGTGCAATGACAACTGTTGCATTTCCATTCGGTTCAGTCTTGTTTACACATTTATTAATTCAGGACAGTGATGTATCTATCTTGTGTTGTGCACATATTAAAAGGGAGAGGTGCAGTTTCTTTTCTCTGGCAGAAACCAATCTCCTGATTAAAAAAACAAAACAAAAAAAAAAAACAAAAAAAAAGTAGTTGCTATGGACTGTGTAACATGGTGGCATTATCATGCTGGAATAAACTTGTGAGAAATATTAGCACTGTACATATTCCCTTCCCGTCTCTTTCACCATTTAACCTTCGATTCCCCACTTTTGTTTTTCCTTTTTTTTTTCTTTTTAGTTAATTGAGAAAATAAAATCTGTAATACGATGGTAACAATGTTTTTTTTTCTTTGTTTTTTTTCCTCCATTTTATTCTGATGGTTTCAATTTTTTTCAATAAAAGTTTTTGAAAATTGGCTTCATATTTTTTTTTTTTTTTTTTTAAATTTTATTTGCCTTTTTGTCTTTCCAAGATCAATAAAGTAAGTACTAGGATTGATGTTATTGAATGACTATAACCCTAAATAGCACTATCCTGTCATCCCCACTCCCTCTCTCACCCTCTCCTTATAATGATCACAGGCCCAATGACTGAAACCAATTCACCCTTTAGCAGTCAAATGTATTTGCATTGTTTTAAATCAATTATGGGCATAACCGTGTGGTAAGAAGTTTGCTTCTCAACCACATGGTCCCAGGTTCGGTCCCACTGCATAACATCTTGGGCAAGCATTTTCTACTCTAGCACCGGGTTGACCATAGCCTTGTGAGTGGATTTGTAGATGGAAGCTGAAAGAAACCTATTGTGTTTGTGTGTGTGTTTGTTCACCACAACTTGACAACTGGTGTTGGTTTGTTTACCTCTCTGTAACTTAGCAGTTTGGCAAAAGAAACCAATAAAATACATATCAGGCTTAAAAAGAAAATAAATACTGGAGTTGATTTGTTTAACTAAACATGTCAAGGTGGTGCCCCAGCATGGCCACAATCCAATGAATTGAACAAGTAAAAGATGAAAAATATAGCTTTGAGATTTCAGTGATGTGATTTTTTTTACATTCAGAATGACATTGTAGGGTAGTTGTGAGGGGCTGAATCCAGCTAGTTTGAACATAAAACAGTTAGAACATTTGGACTGGATATGACTGGTTTAACCCTTTCGTTACTGTATTTATTTTGAGATGCTCTGTGTTTCTTTCAATTACTTTAAATATAACAAAGAATTTAGTAAAATAACTTAGTTATCATTCAGCTTGTGTTAGCAACATAAGTTGTGACTAAGGTTTGGTGGGAGATTTGAATTCAAAACTTATGAAAACAAGACATTTGTACTTAGGGCCAGAGTCAGTCTCAGCCAAGTTGGTAACGAAAGGGTTAAATGCTAAAAGGTAATAAATATCTATTGCCAATCAACAATATATATTAGGGTGAATTGCTTGCCCTTTCATAGAATTATTATAGAATTATTGCTTGTCTATGAGGAGTTGTTGGCACTCCGTCGCTTACGACGTCGAGGGTTCCAGTTGATCCAATCAACGGAACAGCCTGCTCGTGAAATTAACGTGTAAGTGGCTGAGCACTCCACGGACACGTGTACCCTTAATGTA
>NC_068984.1:114449404-114454441 GCF_001194135.2 Octopus bimaculoides | reverse complement strand
TTCTCGGGGGTGGAGATTCAGCATGACACAGTGTGACAAGGCTGGCCCTTTGAAATAAAGGTACAACAGAAACAGGAAGAAAGAGTGAGAGAAAGTTGTGGTGAAAGAGTACAGCGGGGTTCGCCACCGTCCCCTGCCAGAGCCTCGTGGAGCTTTCGGTGTTTTCGTTCAATAAACACTCACAGCGCCCGGTCTGGGAATCAAAACCGCGATCCTATGACCGCGAGTCTGCTGCCCTAACCACTGGGCCATTGCGCCTCCACCTATGAGGAGTAAATCAATCACATTGACTTAAGAGAGAAGACCTCAATATTATATAACCTACATGGTTCCAACACCTCAAAGAGTACCAGCAATGTAAGAGAAGTGAAAATCTTTGCAGCTATTATGTGACATCATGATGGTTTGATGGTAGATCTGGTAGAACATCAGACAAATCCTTTGGTATATTTAGTTAGGTCCCTTTATTTTGATGAGTTTTAAATCCTGTCTAGGTCTACTTTGTCATTCTCTGTTCTAAGGTTGATAAAATAAGTACTAGACCCAGGGCTCACTGAATTCACTGACTATACAAGTGGTTTTTAAATGATGCACTCCTGCTGTGCACTCTTGTACCACAAAGGGTATCGAGGTGGACTGAATTTTTTTAAGGTATAATTTTTGGCTTTAAAAATCTGTATTTATGCTTGAATGTTTTGAAAAATGTGTTATAAATCTTGTTACACACGCACATATATGATTTAATAAAAAACAAGGTAAGCAAATTTTTTCTATATATTTTGTCTAAATTTTTCACTTTGAAATTTTTTGCTTTTTTTTTTGGTTTTTTAAACTTTCCAAGAAAAGTGCACTCATATGGTGGGCCATGAAGTGAAAAAGACTGGGAACCACTGGACTATAAACCTTAGAAGACAATACCCCCAGCATGGACACAGTTCAAACACTGAACACAATATAATATTAAAAGAAATAGAGATTGTAACTGAATCACAAACTCAATTTAGCTGAGGGCTTTCTCTTTATTTTACAGCACTTGCTAGTCATCTTCTCACAGGTGTATATGCATGTGTTCATAGTTAATGATTGAAGTTCTGGGTTGTGAAATTCATAAAATGTACTACATGAGCATTACCATATTTGGTATCATCATCATCATCGTTTAACGTCCGCTTTCCATGCTAGCATGGGTTGGACGATTTGACTGAGGACTGGTGAACCAGATGGCTACACCAGGCTCCAATCTGATTTGGCAGAGTTTCTACAGCTTGATGCCCTTCCTAACGCCAACCACTCAGAGAGTGTAGTGGGTGCTTTTACGTGCCACCGGCACGAAGGCCAGTCAGGTAGTACTGGCAATGGCTATGTTAATGATCTCACTCGAATGTCTTTTCACGTGTCACTGGCACAAGTGCCAGGAAGGTGACGTTGGTAACGATCACGCACAAATGGTGCTATTTACATGCCACCGGCACGGAAGCCAGACAGCTGGTGCTCTGACAACGATCACGCTCGGACGGTGCTCTTAGTGCTCCACTGGTACAGGTGCCATCACGATTTTGCTTTCGCTTGCCCCAACAGGTTTTCGCAAAATCTTCAAAATTCTTGCCTATTTTTGCTCATAGAAAGAAAACCAAAAGAGGTGTATATTCTAAATAGAATGTGAGCACAGTAAGGATTTGCCTCCAATAAGTTCTATAATTCAACTTGGATTAACTCTTTTGATACCAATGCCTTTGGTTCTAGGATAAAAACTGTTCTAAGGTGATCTAAATTAAAACCTATTGTAATTCTATGATAATTTGTGTTCCAAACATCAGTATAATAACGACAAAGTTATTTTACTAAATTTTTCATAAATTGCAAAATTAATTGAAATGGAAGCAGTGTATTTCAACAGAAATATGGTAACAAAAGGGTTAAATATCTTCTTGCATAGATGTATCCCTTCAACAGATCTTATACAGATCAAGGAAGTCAGAATAGCACATTCTTTTTTTTTTTTTCTAAGGAAAGGCAAAGAGCTGTTTGTGAGCTCTTGAGTTTGTGGATAGACACAAGGATTGCACTCAATGTATGGTATCATATTAAACAGTTTCCTATGCAAGGATTGGTAGAATTCTAGACCTCAAAGCTAATGTCACAGTTTCCCATGGAGGGATTGGTAGGATTCTAGACCTTGAAGCTAATGTCAGTTTTCCAAATGGTTCCAACAAAATATTCACACTGCCCTTTTTCAGTAGAGTTGTATGGGATCAAGTAGCTAATTGAGACAACCCTCAGCTTCTCATGCAAAAGATGAAATGCAGATTCCTCAATCAAAATATCCAGACATATCCAGATATACTAAAGACAGAAAATAATGTAGCCCTATCAAAAACATTGATAGTTGAAGAAATGTTGAAGCAATGGGAAAACAAACAGAAATATTCATCAGAAACAATCAACAGCTAATTATTACTTGACAAAGTTGATGAACCCTTAAAATCAACAGTATAAGGTTAAAAAGATGATGAGCTTACATGGTTCTGGATGTAGTTATATGGTAGCTTTTACTTTTATTGAGTTCAAGAGTGATTGGTTGATCACCTTCCCTATTCTGATTTGGCCCCATCTGACTATCATCTGCTCCCCAACATGAAAAAACACTTGGTTGGGAACCAGTATTGCAGTGGTGATGATGTAATATCTGCTGTTGATGACTTTTTTGTTGACCAATATGGATGAAAGCTTCTTCACCAGTGGAAGAAGTGTGTAGACCTCAGTGGGGGGGGGGGCTATGTTGAGAATTAAACCTCTTTGTTCACATTCTATAAGAGTATCTTGGTCAGCCTACGAACTTTTTCAGCCAAACCCTCAAACATGATTTCGAACCTGAACTAATACCAAAACAAAATGGTATTATAATGTAATACCATTCTAGCAGAGAGATTTATGGAATTCTAAGAGATGACACTGTGAAGTAGCATCATAAAAGTCATTCAATAGTACGTCTGCTACAGCTTTAACAAATCCAGGATGACGTAAATTTTGTAACAGATCTGCACAAGTTTTAATTACTAGCGTGATGTTTTCTCATTTTTAATCTCTTAGTTTTATGTCTTCCATCGGATCTATCAAAGGAGATGCAAGCACTTTTACACACAAAGGAACTTCAACCAACCAAATTCACTCACAAGGCTTTGGTCAGTCTGAGGCTGCAGCAGAAGACATAAACGACAGGTTTCTGATCAGTTACTAAGTTGAATTATTTGCCTGAGAGGAAGAGACACTGCTTCTTGATGGCTTCAGCTATTGCACAAAACTTTTTCTCTCATTTAGAAAAATTCTCAACAGATTTTAATTAAAGAAACTGCATTTGTCAGTTGTATTCCTGACTAGTGGAGGCACAATGGCCCAGTGGTTAGGGCAGAGGCCTCGCGGTTATAGGATTGCAGTTTCGATTCCCAGACCAGGCATTGTGAGTGTTTATTGAGCGAAAACACCTAAAGCTCCATGAGGCTCTGGGAGGGGATGGTGGTGACCCCTGCTGTACTCTTCCACCACAACTTTCTCTCACTCTTACTTCCTGTTTCTGTTGTGCCTGTATTTCAAAGGGTCAGCCTTGTCACACTGTGTCGCGCTGAATCTCCCCGAGAACTACGTTAAAGGTACACGTGTCTGTGGAGTGCTCAGCCACTTGCCTGTTAATTTCACGAGCAGGCTGTTCCGTTGATTGGATCAACTGGAACCCTCGACGTTGTACCAACAACAATTCCTGACTAAAAAAAAAATTCTTTTAGTTACTAGGATACACATATACACAGGAAAATAACATATACAATGGAGTGTGTATCGACCTCAACTAGTTTTGTCTGACCCATGCAGGTATTAATTAAAAAGTGGACATTGAAATGATGATGGTGATAATTTGTTTATCAAGAGGACTGAAACAGGAACATAACTTCAGAATCCACATTTTATTGATTCTACTCTACTCCAAGATTCAGTTATACACCCCAAACATTTTGTCCATTACATTAACAATCTACTTGCTTCCACCTGTGACAACATTCACACCTGTGTAAAGCAATACTTGTTTTACCTTCTCCTTAACTTTTCTCACACAAATTCTGTCCCACATGCATGATAAACATTCTTATTAAATTGATGCAGTATTTCTAGAAGCAAAGTTCTTGAAAACATTTGCAAATGAGAACATAATAACTATACCTTCTTCAACAGCATCAAGGTGCAATTACTAGACATATCAAGGAAATATTCTTGTACTTCACCAAAGTAGGTAATATTTCAAATAATCTATTGAACACAAACATTACATAAGCTGGCTTTGTTAGATGAAAGATGAAAGGGAGACTCAGGAACACATGGGAAGAGGTGGTGAAACATTATCTTCAAATGCTGGTCCTCACAGAGGCAATGATGATAGACCAAGACCTCTGGAGATATGCTGTGACTGACAAGACCTGGCAAGTAAAGTGAGATCACAGCTGTAGGTTACACCAGTGTCGTATAACCAGCCCACTTAAAAAAAAGTACCTTTGGATCATCGGGTGACATGCCGTGCTTGAGGAAACCTATTGAGTCAAGTACATCATCATCAAAATCAAATCTAACCACAATAAAATGGAAATTGTAGTTGTGGCTGATGCCAGTTCCACCTAACTGGCTCCCATGCTGGTGGCATGCAATAAGCACCATTCATGCATCAGTCATTGCCAGTGCCGCCTGACTGGCTCCCTATGCCAGTTGTGCATAAAAAGCACCATCCGAACATGGTTAATGCCAGTCCCCCTCACCCCGACTGGCTCCTGTGCTGATGGCATGTAAAAAGCATCATCCAAATGTGGCTGATGCCAGCGTCGCCTGACTGACTCCCGTGCTAGTGGCAAGTAAAAAGCACCATCCGAACGTGGTCAATGCCAGCGCCCTCGTTCCGTTTGGCTCCTGTCCCAGTGGCATGTAAAAAAGTACTCACTACACTGTCAGAGTGGTTGGCATTAGGAAGGGCATCCAGCTGTAGAAACATTGCCAGATCAG
>NC_068984.1:114448039-114449394 GCF_001194135.2 Octopus bimaculoides | reverse complement strand
CGTTTGGCTCCTGTCCCAGTGGCATGTAAAAAAGTACTCACTACACTGTCAGAGTGGTTGGCATTAGGAAGGGCATCCAGCTGTAGAAACATTGCCAGATCAGATTGGAGCCTGGGGCAGCCTCCTGGCTTGCTAGACCTCAGTCAAATCGCCCAACCCATGCCAGCATGGAAAACGGACGTTAAACGATGATGATGATGGTATACACTTGCAGTATACTACCAACACATGACAAATCATGGTTGTTTTTACCTCACTGTGAAAATCAGTGTTATAGAATCTAGCCAGTCCTGACATCCTCCACATTAATGCACCAAGATTCTAGTGAATCCTCTAACTAATCTATCTATCTGTGTATATATGTGTGTGAGTGTGTGTGGTAGTCTATATCCTACTTAATATGGTTGCAATTTAAGAACGCCATAATACTGCAGTATTCATCCAGAGAAAACTTGTAGTATAGATGTTTAATGCAGCATAGAAGCAAAGAGATATCAATAGCAGACAAGAATTATCCAGCACTGGTGTTAAAACTACCAGATCATGTGATTTCAACATGTTTGCACTTCATCAGCAGCAAATGTTTACTAACACTATATCAGCCAATTCTCCTTTCTACTGATATATAGAAAGAATTGACTATTCAGTGACTGGTGTTGTAAATAGCCAGCAGGCTCAGGAAAAATTAGATATTAGCAATGCAACAGTATTATTACTGATTGGCAGTCTTTATATCCTACTTAATGTGAATGTATTATAAGAATGCTGTAATCCTGTGGTTTTTATCCAGAAGCCTCTCATATAGATGTTTACTGCTCGACAATTCTTGTCTGCAACTGATATCTTTGTGCTTCTATGCACTAAGTGTCTATCTGAGAAGGAATACCACAATACTACAGCATTAAGTAAGCTATAAAAGATATAAAACTACCATTCAGTACTAATACTGCTTCCATTACAAATATCTTACATATATACATATATATATATCATCATCATCATCATCGTCGTTTAACGTCCGCTTTCCATGCTAGCATGGGTTGGACGATTTGACTGAGGACTGGTGAAACCGGATGGCAACACCAGGCTCCAATCTAATTTGGCAGAGTTTCTACAGCTGGATGCCCTTCCTAACGCCAACCACTCAGAGAGTGTAGTGGGTGCTTTTACGTGTCACCCGCACGAAAACGGCCACGCTCGAAATGGTGTCTTTTATGTGCCACCCGTACAAGAGCCAGTCCAGGGACCCTGGCAACGATCTCACTTGGCTTGCCGGGTCTTCTCACGCACAGCACATTTCCAAAGGTCTCGGTCAGTAGTCATCGCCTTGGTGAGGCCCAATGTTCGAAGGTCTT
>NC_068984.1:114433539-114444857 GCF_001194135.2 Octopus bimaculoides | reverse complement strand
GAACTTGTGAGCTCCAGATGAAGATAAAAATTATTAGCAGAGGGACGTGAATACATAAGAAGGCAATTATTTTTATGTGGAAGAGCCTTTGTAAGTTAGCTAGTTTTAAAATAGCTTTTAGCAGGAATATTTTGTGGAGTGAAAGAAATTTCACTGATAATGTAATTGAGATTAGGATTAAATTCAATAATCTTTTATTAGGAGATATTTGATTAGGCTTAAGCTTTACCTGGCTCTCATGAAAAAAAAAATTAAAATTAAAAATAAAATAAAACATTTCTGTTCTGCTTTTGTTGGTCTATATATTTACAGTTTATATATACAAGTATATTCATTGAATAATTTGAGCTTTTGTTTTTCTTCTTTTTTCTCTTTTTTTTTTCTTTGTAAATTAATTCATGGATCATAAAATGCAAATATAATCGTTTCTAAGAATGTTAGCAAATTGTTTGTTAGTTCTTCTTACCAAGTTGTATATTAGAAAACTAAATGCAGAACTTAGCATGGAGACAACTCCTCACTGTTTATTGGTTCCAGTAATTTAGGCCATGCTTGGATAACAGAAAGATGAGTTGAAATGTGGTATATGATATTAAAAATGGAAAATAGCAAAGGTTTAGTCATAAAATTAGCTAATGTAATGAACCCTAAGACACAATAAGTGATTGTTTTGGGTTTTATTTATTACATATATGCTTAATTTTACGTTATAAGTTTACATTTAATGCATGTGTATGTGCATAAAAAAATGAAATTTTCTAGCTATTCACCTAATTTTTCATAGTCTTCATGTTCTGTATTATATTTCAATAAACCAATTCTCTAATGAATTTCTACAAATATTCATTATCTCTATACTAAATTTGAATTCAGGATATTTATTTTTTAACACAGATTAAAATAGCTTTTAACCACTATGCTGCAGTTGAACTTATTAAACATATTTCTGTAATGGCAACCGTATTCTACTGAAGTCTGCTATGGGCTTGCTGGCTGTGGTTTAATTTAGCACTATATACATCAGTTCTTTGATCTTCATGATGTCCCAATTGGTTATTTATTGTCTTTTTTTCTTTATAATGGAAAATCATTCCAAAATAGCATGTAATACTCCTTCTTACATGATACATTCTGTAGTAACTTATTTCTTTTATGATCAGAGATTTTTTATCTTCTATTCTGAGTTTTAGGGACAATCCTATTTCTCTTCTGTAAGAATTTCAACAAATGTATATAATACTATAAATACAATAATTTATCTAACTGGGATAGATTTTTTTTTTCATTGGAGAAAAGATCTGTGAAATTTAGTATAACTCCTGAACACTTTGCATGCAGATTGATTCTTACATACAGACAAAAACACAATGGATTTTGGTTTTAATTCAGGCTCATGAGTTGATACATATCTCAGATAGAGTAGTGAATATTTAATTTTTGAAATCTATATATCAGGCAGCAGACTTCTTCAATAGTGCAGTTTTTTGTTTGTTTGTTTGTTTGATGGTTTTGCTTTTTTTACAGATTTAGATATGCTTCATTATGTACAAGAGTGAATCAAAAGACAGAAGAATCACATACAATTTTATGCTAGCGGTTACTATACTCCAAACATGAGCTTTGATATTGTACATAAGGAAATCAATTCCTGTAAGCAAATAATGACATCAGGTTGGTAGCAATAATAGGCCATAAAACTATTTATTACAGTATTGAGTTTAGAACCTACATGTTCTTAGAAGCTGAGGCCAACTGCTTTTCAATCATTATGAGTCACTAAAATGCACTGCAATTAATTCAATTGTTAACACTCGTTTTTACAAAAGTCATATTTGTGGTAAGTCAAAAGCAGTGAAATCTGTACATTAAGTTGTTACCAAAGGACAACCAATGAGAATCTGGAACAAGAACAAACAATGGTAAGAGAATTAGCCCATACGTTTCAAGCTAATTTATAGTTCTGTAGAACTCATTGGATCTGATGTCTGGGTTTATTTCTAGCATATTATGCGTCTAATAAAGACAATCTGCTTTAATATTTAAACATTCCAGGGTTCTCCTGTTCTTCAAAGAAAATCAATTGTTCCACCATCATTCCATAGTTTGTTTCCTTCACTATCTCTTGCAAACCTTTCATCTCTTCTTCATTGAGACAGGTTTCTCTTATTTTCTTTAAGCGAACTTGCCATAGGTATTTGTAAACATTCTGAAACATCTCTGGTCCCAGTGCTATCTTGCATTCTCTGAAAAGAGTGTTAAGAAAATGAAGATTCAAATTATAAGCAGGGTTATTATATAACAAAATACTTACCATTAACTCTTTTATCTCTAACACACACACATATGTATATACTAAAGAGTTAATTCTTCAGAGTTAGAATTTCTAACCTACAAAGGTTATATATATATATATATATATATATATATATATATATATACACATACACAAACAGGGGTCCACCAAGGATCAGTCCTCAGTCCCCACTTATTCATCAGAGTCCTCCAGGCAATAACAGAGGAATTCAAGACAGGATGCCCCTGGGAGCTTCTCTATGCTGATGACCTGGCTCTCATAGCTGAGTCACTATCAGAACTAGAGAAGTTTCAGGTGTGGAAGCAAGGTCTAGAATCGAAGGGCCTTAGAGTCAATCTAGCAAAAACCAAAGTCTTAATAAGAAGGAAGGCAGACAAACCACAAATCCCTTTAGGAAGATGGCCCTGCTCAATCTGTAGAAAAGGCATAGGTAGAAACTCCATAAGATGTAGATGGTGTAAGCTATGGACACATAAGCAGTGCAGCAATGTGAAAGGAAGGCTAACTGGGAAGATAGTTTTTGCGTGTGGCAAATGCTCAGGGGCAACAAACACTGAAAATGTGCAGAAAACAGCTTCCGTCACATACCAGGGGGAAAAAAACTACAAGTAGTTGATAACTTCCGTTACCTAGGTGACCAAGTCAGTAGTGGGGGTGGATGCTCTGAGAGTGTAGCTACTAGAATAAGAATAACCTGGGCAAAGTTCAGAGAGCTCCTACCTCAGCTGGTGACACAGGGTCTCTCGCTCAGAGTAAAAGCTAGACTGTATGACACGTGTGCGAACAGCCATGCTACATGGCAGTGAAACATGAGCCATGACTGTTGAGGACATGTGTAAGCTTGCAAGGAATGAAGCTAGTATGCTCTGCTGGATGTGTAATGTCAATTGTGCATACACGACAGAGTGTATGCACACTGAGAGAAAAGTTGGACATAAGAAACATCAGATGTGGCGTGCAAGAGAGATGACTGTGCTGGTATGGTCATGTGTTGTGTATGGATGAGGACAACTGTGTGAAAACATGTCACACCCTAGCAGTTGAGGGAACCTGTAGAAGAGGTAGACTCAGGAAGACCTGAGATGAGGTGGTGAAGCACGACTTTCGAACGTTGGGCCTCACAGGGGTGATGACAAGTGACCGAGACCTTTGGAGATATACTGTGCTTGAGAAGACCCAGCAAGCTAAGTAAGACTGTAACTGTGGCCTATGCCAGTGCAGCATAACTGGCCCATTTAAGAGCATCCTTCAATCACTGGACAATAGACTGTGCTTGCGAAGACCTGTTGAGTCAAGTGAAGTCATTGTTGATACCCAAGCCTGATTGACACCCATGCTGGTGGCACGTAAAAAGCACCATTTGTGCATGGTCGATAACAGTGCCGCCTGACTGCTCCCGTGCTGGTGGCACATAAAAAGCACCATTCAAGCATGGTCGATGCCAGTACCGCCTGACTGGCCCTCATGCCAGTGGCATGTAAAAAACACCCACTACACTCTTGGAATGGTTGGTGTTAGGAAGGGCATCCAGCTGTAGAAACTTTGCCGGACCAGATTGGAGCCTGGTGCAGCCTTCTGGTTTGCCAGCTCCCAGTCAAACCATCCAACCCATGCCAGCATGGAAAGCGGACATTAAACGACAATGATGATGATGACATACAAATATATATATATATATATATATGTATATATATATATATATATACATACACACACAACAGGCTTCCATACAGCTTCCATCTGCCAAATTCACTTACGAGGCATTGTCATCAGTCAGTCTGGAGCTATATCAGAACATACTGAAAGTGCCACACTGTGAGATTGAACCTGAATCGACATGGTTTCAAAGTAAACTTCTTAACTACATAGCCATGCCTGCATCTATTTGAGTAAAACAAAATAATATATAACTCTATTTCCAATTGTTTATTTTTTTTCTCTAGGTAAATAAAAACCAATTGTTTACTTGAATTTCATTATGTTATACAGATTGTGAAACTATGATATAATATAAAACTATAAACCAAGTTTAAATATTTTCTAGATATTTTAGACAAATCCAATTTGTCTGGAGTTTTGTTGATAATTTCCTCTCCTTCATTCTTGCTATTTGCTATTTTGGCTGGCATTTATAGTTTCATATACTAATATTTAACACTTTTGTTACCACATTTCTATTGAAATATACTTCCTTTGTTTCAATAAATTTTGGAAATAATGAGGAATTTAGTAAAGTAACTTTGTCATTATTAATCCTTTAGCATTCAGGATTACTCAGTCAAATGTAATACTTATTTATTTACATTGTTTTTGAATTAATCATGCATTATCTCAAAGCTTCAAGGTTTTTGATAATATGATTGCATATATTTAGAATATACATTGTAGAGTAGGTGTGAGAGTCTGGATCTGACTGGTTTGAACATTAGACAGGTAGAATATTTGGGCTGGACATATCTGGTTCAAATGCTAAAGGATTAACCTGGAGCTTGGAACACAAAATTAACATTGAATTTTGAAGGAAGGTTTTAATTTAGATGGCTTTAATTAGGAAATTTGTATCATAAAAATCAGGTGTGATCTCATGTGGGTTGGTATCAAAAGGATTGAATAACTTTAAATGAGCTTTGCTGAAGGAAACCTGAATGAAGTGAAATAACAAGGATTTGGAAGAATCTCTTATAATTTTAATCAACACTATAGGTGGAGGTATGGCTGTGTAGTAAATAGTTTGCTTTCCAATCACATGGTTACAGGTTCAGTCCCACTGCATGGCACCTTAGCAAGCATTTTCTACTATAGCCTCAGGCCAACCAAAGCCTTGTGAGTGGATTTGGTGGACGGAAACTGAAAGAAGCCCATCGTATATATATGTATATATATATGTATATATATGTGTGGCACGAAGGCCAGTCAGGCGGTACTGGCAACAGCCCCGCTCAAAATGGTGTATTTTATGTGCCACCTGCACAGGAGCCAGCCATATATATATATATATAATGAGCTTCTTTCAATTTCCATCTACCAAATCCACTTACAAGGCTTTGGTCAGCCTGGGGATATAGCAGAACACATTTGCCCAAGGTGTCATACACTGGGAGTGAACCATGCAGTTGGGAAGTAAATTTCTTAACCACATAATCACGTCTGTCAGTGACAAAAATGTTTTGTGTGAAAACAATTTCAGGCCTTGTCTGTCTCATCTGCCTCATAAAGATGGAGCCTCTAACACAGGCACAATGAAAGTGTATCTAATGCAGACATAAACAAATTTTTACTCACTTGAAGACTTATGAGACTACTGCTTATTAATTGCACCATGCTACTAAAAAAATAATTTAATAAATAGTGTATGTAGTACATAATACACCTTATATTCATCCATCTTCTCCACCTGGGTGAGTCATAGGGGTAGAGTCTTCATGCACTTATTCCATAGGATCCTATCAGAAGCAACTGTCATTACACTTTTCAGCTGCATTCTTAAAGCATAGCTAAATAAGACTACAGATGTTATCCAACCATTTTGTTCTTAGTCTATCTCTTGGCCTCCTGTTGTTTGGCTTGGCTTGAAGAATCCTTTCGACAATCCTTTCTTTTTTTATCCTAGTATCAGTTAGATTAGTGGAGGCGCGTGGCTTAGTGGTTAGGGTGTCAGCATCATGATCGTAAGATTGTGGTTTTGATTCCTGGACCGGGCAACGCGTTGTGTTCTTGAGCAAAACACTTCATTTCACGTTGCTCCAGTCCACTCAGCTGGCAAAAATGAGTAATGCTGCGATAGATTGGCGTCCTGTCCAGCTGGGGAACATATATGCCATTGAAACCGGGCCCATGAACCTGGCTAGGCCTTAATAGGGCTCATTTATTTTTATTATTATCAGTTAGATTAAACTTGCTAAAGTAATATTCTACAGCTGGGTGCCCTTTTTGTCATCAACCTTTGTTTTTCAACTAAGATATTTTTATTCTACTGGCTTTCCTCCAACTGTCTTAAGTAGAAGTGGAGACATTGAAGAATGAGGTGCCTGATGCTTAAAATAGTTATGGTTGTGTCAGCTTTGATTATAAGTCAGCATAATCAGAGCTGATTTGGTGCTAAGCAACAACAACAACAACCATCTTAGAGACAATACACGAAGATATAAAGGTTACCATTGATGCTCATATGAACCAATGACTTTCTAACCAGTCACTACCAATCTAGCAACTACAGTCACTATAATAAAACTCACAAAACTATTTAACAAAAGTATTTTTAAAGATATTTAGAAAGGAATAGAAAGGAACAAGAGAAGACACATGGGATAGAGAATTGCTGAAGAGGTCACAGGATGTGTGATGAAAGAGTTTTGACAAAGAAACTAAAATAATAATAATAATAAAGCTGAAGTGAAGACTAAATATATAGTGCGTATGTTTAACTAAAAAAATATGACCATCCCTAAGTATAACAATATCTGTTTCAACACGCAATTTCACATCAAGAACCTTGCAAAACAAATACATAAATGTAAAAATATTTAAGAAGGTTACCGTCTTAAATTTTTAATTCTGTTACTTCGAGCTTCAGGTCCAAATGCTCCACTATAGTCAGTTGTTAAAGTGTTGCTTTCTGATTGGAAAAAAGAAAGGAAGAAAGTATATATATCATCATCACCATTGTCATTTAATGTTTGTCTTCTATGCTGGCATGGGTTGGATGGTTCAACTGCAACAGATGAGTCAGAGGAGTTTTTCCAAACCCCACTTTCTGCTTTGGTATGACTTCCACAGCTGGATGACCTTCCTAATGCCAACCACCTTATAGAGTGTACTGGGTGTTTTTTGGTGGCACCAGCAATAAGAGGTCACTAAGTAGCTATCAAACAAATGTAAACACACACACACACACACACACACGCACACACACACACGTATGTGGGATTCATATACAATTTTCTAACCTCCGTACACCAGTAAATCTTGGCTAGATAGAACTGCTGAAAACAAAATATTAAAAATACTTACGATCTTCTGGGTAACTTAGAGCATTTTGAAGATAATTAAGCATCATTTCTCTGTCCTGGTATGTGTCTTCTACAGTGTTACACAATGTCATCTCCTCATCTTCATCATCTTCAAAGTCAGGAGTATAATACTCCTCAGCTAGCCGTGCAGTTGTAGGGATTCCTAGTAAGACATTAATTTCTGAGCTTAGTAGAGGATTTAATACAGTTATAAAGAAGAAAATTACTCCCTGCTGCAAATATTTAACCCTTCATGGGCCAGGTGACATGTTGCTCAAGGATGCAACATGTCACCTGGCCCATGAATTGAACCTGCAACATTATGATTGTGAGCTACACATTCTCACTACCTTCACAACACACATACTTTGAAGTAAATGGAATCAGTTTGCATCTTCCTTAAGTTCCCAAACACACACACCATCAGTATGCAACCCAAAAACCTTACACTGAATTCATACAACCACCATTCATAGGGACCATGGAAACATCCTTCAGTGAGTACATGACAACTTTTTTCTAAGACTATCTAATAAAAAAAAAAGAAATAATGCTTGTAATTCTACCAGAATTTTATAAATTTATTAAGGCTGTATTCATTAGTGCAAACATATGCTTGTTGAATACTTTGGAGGCCTCTGAGAATCTTTCAGATTCTTTAGTCTTAATTCCAATCCCTTAAAAAACTGATTTGCTGTTTTTATAGCTATTTTTTAATCACTAAAATTTTTAGTAATAATCTACTCTGATACTAAAATCTTTGTCTTTTTAAAGCTGCATATTTCAAATTTAGCTAACAAACAACTATTTTGACAGAGACGCAGTAAAAAATTTACATTTCAAGATTAAATATAAGCCAATTTATCTTTATTTTCAATTTGTTTTACAATAACAACACACCCAAGTTATATATTTTAACCTGTAGCACATCTAATTATTACTGTTAAAAATCAATCTGACAATTTTGTGGTACTTAAGAAAGTCAGTATCTCATTATCATTATGTGAAGGCACGTGGCTGAGTGGTTAGGGCATTCAGCTTATGATCATAAAGTTGTGAGTTCAATTCCTGGTGATGCATTGTATCCTTGAGCAAAACACTATTTCACATTGCTCCAGTTCACTTAGTTGGCAAAAATGTGTTTCAAAGGGCCAGATTTGTCATATTCTGTGTCACACTGAATCCCCCTAAGAACTATGTTAAGGACACACCTGTCAGTGGAGTGCTCAGCCACTTGCATGTTAATTTCACGTGCAAGCCATTCTGGTGATCGGATCAACTGGAACCCTTGTCATCTTAACCAATAGCATGCCAGTTAAATTATGTAACACTTAGGTGGAAAATCACTAAGGAAACTTTATGAGCTCAACCTGCTAAAAATAGTAGTTGGATTTCTGGTCAGAATGTGTTTCATCACATTGTTGTCATTTTTGAATAATGTCAACCCACTGGCTAGGTAGGCAGGCCAACATTGCCCCTGCATAGAACACCAGTACATTACACAGTTACCGGTTAACAGTTGAATGAACAACTGAAATATTAAATAAAGTGTTTTGTTACAAAAGACACCATTGATCTGAGAAACTTTATGAGCTCAATCTGCTAAAAATAGTAGTTGGATTTTTCTCTAATCACACACCAAACTATCTTTAAAAAGGAGTGACACGTTGAATCAAGTATTTCTAGATTCAAGATAACTAAAGAATGATGGCCATAGCTGGAATGCCTTTGATCATAAATCTCTCAGTCAGAATTGAGTCGGGGTTAAATAACAAGAATTAAAATGACACTACTTTAAGTGTATATAATCACTGTAATATTATTATTAGATGTTGTTACAAACCATTGGTCACAATGTGCCTGATCACATAGTTGTTGCTTTTGAATAATGCTACTTCACTGACAAGTGGGCAGTTCAACATTGTGCCTGAATGAGACATCAGTCCATTGCAAGGTTACCTATTTACAACTGAGGGAACAGGAGAAACATTAAAATGAAGTGTTTTGCTCAAAAACACAACACACCAGTGGTCTGGGAATCGAAACCATGGTCTTGTGATCATGAGTGCAACTCACTTACCACTGGGCCATGCTTTCATGTTGTTATAATAAACTTATTTAAAATCAGAATAAAAATAAACCACTTACTATTAATTCAGTACATAATTCTACAGTGAAGAGGTTGACTATTCTTGGAAATATCAATTCATTTTTATTATATTGCTAATGGAAATATATGCTAACTGTATATATATATGTTAGTGTCATGAGAAAAGTAGACAAAAATGTTTTAAAATGGAATCTTTCATTAGCAAAGAAAAGATTTTTGCTTTTCTTTAAAGAAAGGAACCACCCAAAACATTAACTTTCTACCATTTTTTTCTCATGGCCTACTAACATGCAAATATTTTTGTTTGTCTTTCTGAACCAATTTATCTCAGCACTGATCATCACTAGCCTTCACATTTTAATGACTTTATGATGCTAACATTCTTAGCATTAGCAACTTAGCAATCCTAAGGGTTTTAGCATTAACAGCATAAGGCATAAATGTCACACAGTCACATTATTCTTACTTGTAAAGTCGTAGGCTTGAGCCAAAGTAAGAAACTAATGAAATCTATGACCTGGTGTAAGATATAACTACTGCTGCTAAAAGCCTTAAGATTGTTAATGTCAGAACATTACAATTCCCTATCTTCAATTCCTTTAAAAAAAACAGGTCCATATATAGAAAGAAATGTCAAGAAACATGTTTGTGTGTGTATCCTCTTGATAACACAAAAGTATCACAGTCACACAAGAGATATCCTTCACTAGAATCACATTCATCTGAATAGTGTGGTATTTAGCATGAAATTTGCAAAGAATTAATATTAATTAATATTAAAAACACCATTGTTGTTGTTGTTGTTGTTGTTGTTGTTATCGTCATTTTAACATCCTCTTTTCCATAATTGTTAAAAATACACTGCCTTTGTTATAATTAATTTTGAAAATTTGAAAATCTATTGAAATAACTTTGTTATTATGAAGCTGGTGTTTGGAACACAAATTAATGGAATTTTAATCAAAGGTTTTAATTTAGATCACTTTAAAATAGGGAAATTGTATCATAAAACTAGGAGTGGTCTCAGATGGTTTGGTATCAAAAGGTTAAAATCTGAATACAAGAGCCACTGAGGAGCTCCTCTATGTGGTAGCTTGATCTGCTAGAAATAGTAACTAAATCTTCCTCAAATTTCATATTCTACTTTATTTACATTATTTACATTTGACAGATATTTGTCCTCATCTTGTATGTTGTTAACACAATGTTTCGGCTGATATACCCTCCAGCCTTCATCAGGTGTCTTGGGGAAATTTTGAACCTGGGTTCTTATTCCTAAGGTATTTTTCAATGTTGTCGTTGTTGTCATCGTCATTATTATTCAGGTCGCTGCCTGGAATCGAACTCTAGCTAGCTATGTGACATATGAAACATCGCATCTAGCTAGCTATGTGACACATGAACCTGTGTCCATTATAACCTTCGAACAGGGGAGGTCAGCTGCTTCCCCTTGCTGGTCTGGCATCTACAGACCAGTTTCAGGGTATTTGCCCCTTATCAATGTAGATCAGCCAAACCATGCAGGCGTCGCTACTGACCGTCTGTTCGAAGGATTATTTACAGGAAGGTAGATAAAACACAAACCCCTTTAGGTAGATGGCCCTGCTCAGTATGTAGAAAAGGAGTAGGTAGTAACTCTATAAGATGTACCCGGTGCAAGCTATGGACACATAAGAGGTGCAGCAACATCAAAGGCAGGTTAACTAGGAAGTTAGTTTTTGTTTGTGGCAGATGTTCAGGTGCAATAAAGACTGTAAACAAACAGGAAACAACTTCTATCTCATTCCAGGGTGAAAAACTAGAGGTAGTCGATAGCTTCCGCTATCTGGGCGACCAAGTTAGTAGTGGGGGTGGGTGCGCTGAAAGTGTAGCTGCTAGAATAAGA
>NC_068984.1:114432493-114433032 GCF_001194135.2 Octopus bimaculoides | reverse complement strand
CACCATTTCGAGCGTGGCCGTTGCCAGTATTGCCTGACTGGCCTTCGTGCAGGTGACACGTAAAAGCATCTACTACACTCTCTGAGTGGTTGGCGTTAGGAAGGGCATCCAGCTGTAGAAACTCTGCCAAATTTAGATTGGAGCCTGGTGTTGCCATCCGGTTTCACCAGTCCTCAGTCAAGTCGTCCAACCCATGCTAGCATGGAAAGCGGACGTTAAACGATGATGATGATTGTCAAACTAAATGAAATTGTTGTTGTAGCTGATGCCGGTGTCATGTAACTGGCACATAAAAGCACCCATGCTGGTGGCATGTAAAAAGCACCCATGACACTTTTGGAGTAGTTGGTGTTAAGAAGGACATCCAGCCATAGAAACCATGCCAAATCAGACTGGAACTTGGGGCAGCTCTCTGGTTTACCAGTTCCAGTCAATCTGTCTAACCTATGCCAGCATGGAAAACGAATGCTAAATGATGATGATGATGATTATGTGTGTGTGCATGTGTGTGTGTGTGTGTGTGTGTGTGTGTGTGTATG
>NC_068984.1:114431127-114432483 GCF_001194135.2 Octopus bimaculoides | reverse complement strand
GTGTGTGTGTGTGTGTGTGTGTGTGTGTGTGTGTGTGTATGTATACACAACAGGCTTCTTTCAATTTCCATCAACTAAATCCATACAAAAGGCTTTGGTTGGCTTGTGGATGTTGTAAAAGACACTTGCCCATAGTGCTGCACAGTAGAATTGAACCCAAGACCACTTGGTTGGGAAACAAGCTTCTTAACCACACAGACTTACCTGCACCTTGTGATGTCTGCTGCTAATATAATATACATGTTTTGGGTAAAATGCTTCACGGCATTTCATTTGTCTTTACATTTGAGTTCACATTCCACTAAGGTCAACTTTGCCTTTCACCTTTTTTGGAGGTCGATAAAATAAGTACCAGTTGAGAATTGGGGTCAATGTAATTGACTTACCCCTTCCCCAAAATTGCTGGCCTTGTGCCAAAATTTGAAACCAATAATATTTGCATGGTTTTTTGATTTTTTTTGCTTTGTTTTTAACCATACCTGTAGTTGACTATTCTGTCTTGTTGACATAATAGCTGATTGCAGAAAAGACATTGCAGAAACTGTAGGCAGCTCTTAGGCTGAAAATCAATTATTAAGAAATATAACAAAGAGTGCCAGATATTTGTTAAAAATCACTTCTATTTCCACTGTAAATAATAAGCTCTTAATTAGATTGAATCCTTTTGTTTTGTTACTATGCCAACAAGCCATCCTTTCTTTGAAAGACAGGTTTTGACAATTTTAAAAAAAAATGAAATACTGTTAATAATTATTAATAATTTATGTTAATTACAAAAACCTAAAAAATGGTCAGATTTCATTTAAATTATTAAAGGCCGTTAAGTGTAAAATTTCAATATTTCTGATAAATCATGTTTATCGCTGAAAGCAATAGTCATTTCAGTGATGAAAATGATATTTTCCAATTATTTTTACACCTAAAAAAAAAATCCCTTAATAGGTGCAGGCATGGCTGTGTGGTAAGAAGCTTGGTTTTCAACCACAAGGTTCCAGGTTCGGTCCCACTGTATGGCACCTTGGGCAAAAGTCTTCTACTATAGCCTCAGGCTGATCAAAGTCTTATGAGTGAATTTGGTAGAGGGAAACTGAAAGAAACTTGTTGTATCATCATCATCATCATCATCGTTTAACGTCCGCTTTCCATGCTAGCATGGGTTGGACGATTTGACTGAGGACTGGTGAAACCGGATGGCAACACCAGGCTCCAATCTAATTTGGCAGAGTTTCTACAGCTGGATGCCCTTCCTAACGCCAACCACTCAGAGAGTGTAGTGGGTGCTTTTACGTGTCACCCGCACGAAAACGGCCACGCTCGAAATGGTGTCTTTTATGTGCCACCCGCACAAGCCAGTCC
>NC_068984.1:114425345-114430962 GCF_001194135.2 Octopus bimaculoides | reverse complement strand
GCTTACAAAGAATAAGTCCTGGGGTTGATTTCTTCGACTAAAAACCCTTTAAGGGGATGCTCCAGCATCGCCGCAGTCAAAATGACTGAAACAAAAAAAAAAAACAATACCTTTATCTTTTATTTTTTATCTTTTAGTTGTTTCAGAGGCACCGTCTTGGAGAATTTTAGTCAAATAAATTGACCCCATTACTTTTTTTTTATAGGATAAAAAATCTTGAACATTATCATCATCATTTAATGTCTGTCTTCCATGCTGACACAGGTTAAGTGGTTTGACAGGAGCCGGCCAGGCAGAAGACTACACCAGGCTTCTGTGTCTGTTTTGGCATGGTTTTTATCGCTGGATGCCCTTCTTAACACCAACCACCCCTGATTTTATAATTTTTCTTATTAGAACTTGTTAATAAAATTTGACCAAATTGCAATCACAATTCACCCTAACCATCATCCTCGTTATTTAACATCTGTCTTCCATGCTGGCATAGGTTTAACCCTTTAGCATTCATATTACTCAGTCACATGTAATGCTTATTTATTCGTGTCTTTGAATTAATCATGCATTATCTCATAGCTTTGAGATTTTGATGATGTGATTGTTTTTTTTTGGAATGACACAGTAGGGAAGGTGTGAGAGGCCAGATCAGGCCAGTTTGAACATAAAACTAGTAAAATATGTTGGCCAGATATAGCCAGTTTAAATGCTAACAGGTTAAGAGGATCTGATGTGTTGTAGGACTATGCTGAGTTTCAGCGTCTGTTTTGGCATGATTTCTATAACTGAATGTCCTCTCCAATGCCAATCATTTTACAAAGTGTACTACATGCCTTTTTCATGGCACTGGCACTAATGGGGTTACCAAGTAATTTGCAAGCCCCCACTGCAAAAAAAAATGTTGCCTGAGGGAGATGGCTTAGACCAGGTATCGAGAGATTAAAATATAACAAAGTACCAGAAACATGTATCTTAACTATAGAGGAGGTACATGACAACCTTATAACACATTAATGATATTTGAAAAACAAAATCTGATTTTAAAACATTACATACCATCTTCAAATTCCTTGTAAATATCAGATCCTGAAGGGAATGTTTGACGTAGAGGAGTTATTGGTCGGTCATCAAGGTTATATACAGGAGGTTTTACAGTCAAAGAGGAGCCATTGTGGTTACCTAAGATTGTTTTTTCATGAGAATTCTTCTCAGAGGAATTTTCATCTTCATCTGTGAAATTGTTAAATTAAAACTACATTTTAAATATTATGAAGGCAATGAACTAATAGAGAAAGAAAATAATACACAATGGATAAGTTTTAACAACTGTTGTATTATTTAATCGTTTAAAAAAGAAGTAAAGAGTCATTAGTTCTTCATCAGAAGAATGATAGAAAAAAAATATAAGAGGAGAAGGAATGAGAAAAATCAGTTGGAGGAAGAGAATATAATTTATGAAGAGAATATAATTTATGAAGAGAATATAATTTAGTTAGATTTAGTGGAAGCTGATCAACTAAATATCCATTTAACTAGGTAAAAAAAACATATACATACACATAACTACTGCCATCCTACGCAGAAGAACAATTGGTTCACAAGCATTGCTTGTATGATGACGATGCTCATTTATAAGTAGACAAGAAGGCACTGAACTACACACACACACACACAAAACAAGCTTCTTTTAGTTTCCTATTTCTTTATTGCCCACAAGGGGCTACACACAGAGGGGACAAATAAGGACAGACAAATGGACTAAGTTGATTACATCGACCCCAATGCGTAACTGGTACTTAATTTATAGACCCCGAAAGGATGAAAGGCAAAGTCGACCTCGGCGGAATTTGAACATAGAAATACAGCTAAGCATTTCACCCGGTGTGCTAACGTTTCTGCCAGCTCGCCGCCTTAAACTTCTTTTAGTTTCCATCAGCCAAATCCACTCAGAAGGTTTTGGTCAGCTCAAAGTTATAGTTGAAGGCACTTGCCTACACCCTACACAGCCACACCTACATTCAGCATGGCCACATCTGTGCGTTATGCAGCCATGTCAGTGACCTACACAGCTATGTGTGCATCCTGGATTACATAAGTTCTGGGTTACTTAACAATAATGTTATCTATATATAACATTCCTTAAAGTCACAGCCAAGGACTAGGAGAGAGAGCATCTACATGGTCACACAGTCTGTTAGAAGTAACAGCCAAATCTCTCTCAAATCACACTCACTGTCTAAAAAAAAGTAGGGAAAGTTGCATTAGATAATATAGTCCCAGATACTCATAAAAAGATAGGAGTCATGGTTGGATAGCTTTAGATCATAGGTCTATCTGATCAGAGGTCAGATAAGGCTAGACAACAACAACAATGTTGCCTGAGGGCAGAGTAAATTATATTTTTACATTACCTAATGCCTAAAATAAAATATAACAAACATGGACAAAAGATCCAAAGTACACATATTTGATAAATCATCATCATCATCCTTATTTAATGCTCACTTTTCCATGCTTGCATGGGTCAGGCAGAATTTGTCTAGGCAGATTTTCTCCAACTGGATGCCCTTGCTGTCACCAACTGTCACTTGTTTCCAACCAAGATAATATTTCCCATAGCCAGATATCTTTTTCATAGAAGACTGAAAACAAACAACATCACTTGCATGATGGTAATGTTTAATTACAGCCATCACATGATGTCAAGACAAGAATATACGCAAACACACACATATATACATCATATATATACATGTATACATTACTCTTTTACTCTTTTACTTGTTTCAGTCATTTGACTGCAGCCATGCTGGAGCACTGTCTTTAGTCGAGCAAATCGACCTCAGGACTTATTTTTTGTAAGCCTAGTACTTATTCTATCGGTTTTTTCTGCCGAACTGCTAGATTACGAGGATGTAAACACACCAGCATCGGTTGTCAAGTGATATTGGGGGGACAAACACAGACACACAAACACACACACACATATATATACATATACATTAGACCTAAGAAGCATCAGTTGTGGTGTGCAAGAGAGACGATTGTGCTGGTATGGACATGTGGCAAGAATGGATGAGGATAACTGTGTGAAAAAGTGCCACACCCTGCTGTTATGTTCTGAGTTCAAATTCCGCCGAGGTCAACTTTGCCTTTCATCCTTTCGGGGTCGATAAATTAAGTACCAGTTACTCACTGGGGTCGATATAATCGACTTAATCCCTTTGTCTGTCCTTGTTTGTCCCCTCTATGTTTAGCCCCTTGTGGGCAATAAAGAAATAACAGTGGGACTGATCCCCAAATCACATGGTTGTGAAGCAAACTTCTTAATCATGTAATAATGCCTGTAGACCTATATACACGCGAGTGTGTGTGTCTGTGAGGCCTGTGTGGCCTCAAAATTTCTTTACTTTTTTAAAACAGGAAGGTTTGATGTGAGGAGGAAATATGGCTACTATTTCTAGTAGATCAAATGTCTGTGTAGAGGCGCACTTGTTGATGCGTATAAATAAGTTGTCTCCCTTGCTTTAACTGTACTTTCCATGATTGTGTCTGCTTCTACTTGAAACATATTCAATATACTAAAAAGTTTTCTCCGCCTTAACTCAGCTAGTCCTCTAGTTTGCAAAAACAAACACTGGAACAAAACAAAAAGACATCACACTCTGTCGTATTACGCAAGAACACAAGCACATCGGCAATTTCTGCAATAAGATCTATTTGCATTTTCTAACCACATTTTTGTTGCTACAAACAGGCAACCTCAAGCAGCCAACCAATCCACTGTTGACAAGTGGTCTTGCTTTCAGTTTCATATAAAACATGTTTATATAATTAAAATAACTGAAATTTGGCAATTTTTCGAACAGCTTGTCAGTTTATAATTTTTTCCAATGTAAACCAGTACGAAAGCTGCAGGTGGGGCATATCTACTATAAATGTATGCTCCCCACGAATTTGTTTCCTTATAGCTTTCAGATTTTTCTGCAAGTACTGTTTAGATGATGTAAATTCCGATTATATCGAAATTTATCGTCAAATTTTTCCTCGGAGTGAGTCGGAGAGGAATTTCAAATAATTCAAACAAGTTTGTTTCATCTTAAAAATTAGTATTTTTTAATGGAATTTTCAGCAAAGATGATGGAATTTTCTGAAAGATGATGTAGATTATGATCGATCGAAATTTAAGGCGAAACAAATTGGTGGACACGTTTACATACATACTGATACACACTACTAGCAAAATTGACTTGTGTGTCAGTATATGTATATGTGCATGCCAACCTTTTTTTTTTTTTTTTACATTAAATTCCAGTGTAATCGTAATCTACACTATCTGAAAGGCATTTTTAGAAAATCTAATTAGAAAATATGCATTTTTCTGAAGGCTATGAAGAAACAAAGTCGGGAGGCACACACTTGTGCAGGCATGCTAATAATTCTACAGGGATGTTGTTACTGATATTATCGTTTAGCTCCAGATCAAAAAGATCTGCAGACCTATAAGCCAAAATATCCTAGTAATGGCCATCCCTTCTTTTTAAAAGTATCTGGAACTACATTGTCTAATATGTTCTTCAAGATGGTTAGGCAAAATTACGTGGAGGCACGTGACTTAGTGGTTAGGGTGTTGGACCAGGTGATGTGTTGTGTTCTTGAGCAAAACACTTCATTTTACGTTGTTCCAATCCACTCAGCTGTAGAAAGGAGTTTAGCTTGGAAGAGGGATGGGCTCTGCCAGGCTTCCTCGTCCAAGATAAGCTGCAAGCCTGAAGTGCCCCAACCACCCCCAAAGAGTTAAGGGACTTGTTCATTGTCCAATGCAGAATTTGGAAAAAAGAATTGACTGTTATTTCATAGAAGCTGTCTTGTGCCTTGGGAAGGAATGGTTTGTTGTGCTAGGTATTGGTTGGTGCTGTGAATTTGTTTTGTTGTTTTGAGGTTTACTTTCTCTTACAAGAGTTGTTAAGACAAGAGTGCTGTGTTAAGTTTTACTGGTGTCATCTGTTTGTTGAAGTTCGCCTGGTCACAAGAAGTCAAGTGATTAATTTGAGAATCTGGATCATTTTAGTAAGTACTCAGAGCTGTTCAAAATATTAAATACTTAAATCATCTATCATATAAGTGTAGGAATTGCTGTGTGGTTAAGAAGTTCACTTCCCAACCACATGGTTTTGGGTTTAGCCCTTCAGCATGGCACCTTAGGCAAGTATCTCCTACATACTTTATACATATATATCTATATATATATATAAAATTGTGAATGTATGTCTGTGTGTCTGTGTGTGTGTGTGTCTTTGTGAATCCCTAAAACTCCAGAACTACACAACCAATTTCATTCAAATTTTACAAATGCCTTACTTAGGGTCCCAGTTGTGTTTTAGTCAAAAAAAAATTTTAACTTCTTGCATACTTCCAGCCCACAGCAACATCATATCTCCTCCACTATCTAAGTATTATGTGTCAACTAATAAGAAATTTACATTAATGGTAAAAAAATACCTGAAGAACTGTCTGAAGAAGTTTGTACTGAAACAGCTGGATATTGAGCAGACGGTCCATCTCCAGAAGGCATCCATGCAGTCTTTCGAAAAACTCCATCACCATCCCCACCAGTGGAAAC
>NC_068984.1:114424193-114424995 GCF_001194135.2 Octopus bimaculoides | reverse complement strand
ATATTAATATGTGTTTATGGATTCATTATAGCAGACTGAATGATACGGTTTATGATTCATATTTTTATATGTTTGGGCAAAATAAGATAGAGTAGGTAAATAAAATTAGAACACTAGATGAATAAATTGAATAGTACGATAAAGGAAATTTAAATATAACTAAGTTAAGTTTATAGTTAATAAAAGAATGGAATATTCATTTATAAAGTATGAATAAAGTTATGAAAATTTGTATATATGCAAGTATGCACATATACATATACATGCATACATATCTGTATGCGTATGTTCATATATGTACTCAGAAATACACACATACATCCACACATATATATACATCCACACGTACACACATATCCATGCATACACATATATATATGTATATGTACACATACATGCGCAAATACATGAATACTTAGGCACATTCACACATACATATATGTATATACATGTATTTTCTCTTTTTACGCATTACACCTGAGAAGAAGTTAATATAGATCCATGTTGGTCAATTAACATGGATCTATATTAACTTCTTCTTTGGTGTGATGGGTATGAAGAGTAAACACATGTATATACATATATGTATGTGTGAATGTACCTAAGTATTCATGTATTTGTATATTTATATATATATGTGGAGGCACAATGGCCCAGTGGTTAGGGCAGCGGACTCGCGGTCATAGGATCGCGGTTTCGATTCCCAGACCGGGCGTTGTGAGTGTTTATTGAGCGAAAACACCTAAAGCTCCATGAGGCTCTGGCAGGGGATGGTGGCAAACCCTGCTGTACTCTTTCACCA
>NC_068984.1:114418041-114424183 GCF_001194135.2 Octopus bimaculoides | reverse complement strand
TATTGAGCGAAAACACCTAAAGCTCCATGAGGCTCTGGCAGGGGATGGTGGCAAACCCTGCTGTACTCTTTCACCACAACTTTCTCTCACTCTTCCTGTTTCTGTTGTGCCTGTAATTCAAAGGGTCAGCCTTGTCACACTGTGTCATGCTGAATATCCCCGAGAACTACGTTAAAAGTACACGTGTCCGTGGAGTGCTCAGCCACTTACATGTTAATTTCACGAGCAGGCTGTTCCGTTGATTGGATCAACTGGAACCCTCAACGCCGTAAGCGACGGAGTGCCAACAACAATATATATATATATACATGTATGCACGGATATGTGTGTACGTGTGGATGTATGTATATGTGTGTATTTCTGTGTATATATATGGATGTACAGATAAAGATATGTATGTGTGTATAAAGATACGTGTGTACTTGCATATATACAAATTTTCATAACTTTATTCATACTTTATAAATGAATATTCCATTCTTTTATTAACTATAAACTTAGGTTACTTACATTTAAATTTCCTCTATCATCTCAATTTAATTTATTCATTTATTGTTCTAATTTTATTTACCTACTCTATCTTATCTCCAGTCAGCCTGCAAACCCCTTGCCCAAACATATAACAATACAAATCATTAACCATATCATTCAGTCCGCTATAAAGAATCCATAAACACATATAAAACATCCAAGGGTATATTTTTTTTCCCTCTGAAGTTATTATGCTCAGGTCATATAAATATAAATTTAATATTTACTTAATATTTCCTGAGTTTTAATTGAAACAGCTGTAAGGGATGGTGATTAATTTGCTGCTAATAATAAACAGTTATTAACTTCCCAATCTCCATTTTCTTTTTCTTCCTTTATATGAATTTATAACTATGTTTTTATATACATATATACCTATCATTTTAAGGTAATTAATTCCTCGCAAATACTAAGTATTGAACCAATATTTCTTTGGATGAAACCATCCCTTCATGAGGTTAACACAACCTCTAATCATATATATATATATATATATATGTATGTATGTATGGATGTATGTGTATGTGTGTGTGTGTATATATATATATATATATATATATATATATATATATATATATATATATTTATATGTATGTATATATATGTATGTGTGTGTGTGTATAATGCATAAGTCATCTAAAAGTCCATAAGTCAGGAAAAAGTTGCACTTGTATATCTGTCAATAGAGTGGGTATATTATCCAAAATGTACAGTATTATATATCCACCACAGCTGATCCTACCAACCAGTTTCATGCTAGGGAAGCAATGGAGTGTTAGGTAACAATCTGATTATATAACCCTACGCTCATCAGAGGCAGCCAACATGGAATATAATATGGTGACTGCTCTCTATTGTTGGAGGTGAATTGACACATCCAACAATAGAGAACAGTTGCCATATTTCATTCCACACTGGCTACCTCTGATGAGTGTAGGGTTATATAATCGGATTGTTACCTAACACTCCATTGTTCCCCTAGCATGAAACTGATTGGTAAGATCGGCTGTGATGGATATATAATACTGTACACTGTGGATATACCAAATAGGAAAAATTCATTTATCACTAACTGTGACTGAGGGTGCCAGGTAGCACCTATATTGCTAGAAATAAGAGTTAAAACCCTTAGACCCACAAAAAAAAGTACATTTTCATATACTGACAGGGGAGATATATGTGAGTGTGTGTGTATGCATACATATATACATACATTCATACACACACACACACGCTCACACACATTTTAGAATTGTGCTTGTTTGGTGAGTTGATCTGAGAGCCTGGCTTGAAACTGAAATAAACGTGTCAAAGAGGCATGAAATTGTATTAGTAAATAGGTTACTGAAGTGTGATGGAACTTGTTGACATTTCATAGTACAGGATGTAATAAGTATTGAGAAATAAATAAAGGTGATGGTAGCAGTTTTAAAGCTTCTGACCTTTTTGTAACTAACCTACCTGAGACCACCTCTGCATCAAGGATAGAATTTTCTGTTTTAAAGTGATCTAAATTAAAACTTTCCATCAAAATCTAATGTTAATTTATGTTCCAAACACCAGTTTGATAATGAGAATGTTATTTTACTAAATTATTCATTACTTTCAAAATTATTTGAAACAAAGAGAGAGTATTTCAACAGAAATATGGAATGAATGACCCCACCAACTCCACCACCCCTTTATCCATATAAATTTGAATGATGACATTCTAGCAGTTTGCTAAAATCTGTTGTCACATCTCTAAAATAGATTTTTATGACCATAATACACCCCCACCCTGTAACAATAACAACCTTTTTCTCCATTTTTTTTTCTTTCTTTCCCTCTCTTTCTCCTTTTCTTCTTACTCCTCAACTCTAAACCAATCCACTCTTTCATATTTTGGGGCTCACCCTTTGTTCTATCATTCATTGGTTTTCTAAACTTTTTGATTTTTTTTTTTGCATTTTAATTTTTAAAAAAATGTTTTACCACTGGCTTTTCTATTCAGTTGAACTCACCATTGTGTTGTGGTTGACTTTGAAATTCTGCACCACAATGTAATTTTCATTTCAACAACCTCACTTAATCTAGTTAGTTATGGGTGCTAGAACGACAGGGAATAAGTAAGTCCAACATTATTTTTACAAGAAAATATAACTCTCATTGCTTTGTATGCTTTCCGACTGTTTTTTTTACATGCTAGCCCATCATGGTTTGGCTTTAATTATATGTAATGGTGAAATAACTCTGGCCACTATCCTTCTTTCATGGAGTTATCATCATCATCATCATCATCATCATCATCATCATCATTTTCATCTTTAACATAGACAACAACCGTTACATATCTTTTATCTTTTACTTATTTCAGTCATTAGAATGCAGTCATAAAACTTGGAGAAGTTCAGTTGAATGAATCAACCCCACTAATTATTTTTTTTTAAGCCTGGAACTTTTTCTATTGATGTCTTTTGACAGACCACTAAGTTACAGGGTTAGACAGAGAGATATTGTGTCATATACCTGGAACAGAGTCCCCATTTGTCATTGAAAGCACAGGCGATTGAATTCCTGATATTGTTGAGCAACCTGTTACCAGTTTTAATTGGATCTACATACTATCAAGAGGATGTTAAGCCTCAGGTCAAATTGACAAAGTTAGTAATCATCATTGGCAACTGTAACTTGGCAGGTAATTTCAATACGTATTTTCTCCATGGAGCGAAGGTAATGTTCTTATGGCTACTTGAAATTTATGAGGTGTCATAAATGAGAATTTGAGATTGGAGAAATATGCTTGGAAGTGGTTTGTCTCTCTCACCACACTTCACAAGAGTAGACCATATACTTTTCTAATATTTTATAGCCTGTTTTATGTAAGTGGTAAGAGAGTATCCATGACCTTTGCAGATTCTTCCACTCTCAGACTAGCAGAGTTGATGTCTCTGATGCCTAGCCTACACATCTGCAGGATAAAAGAAATGTGTGAAAGGAGGGAAACAAGAGTTGGATCTGAATCTTTGTAAGAGAAGATAATTCCAACTAAAGGCATCCAAGAACCAGATGGTGATGTACAACTGGACAACATGTTAGGCTTTTGGAAAATAATACAAATTGACATTGTTTAACTAGCAGTCACCCATGATACAGCTAACTTATAAGCAAAGGTATTCTGTTATAACCATTGTAACTTTTATTCAGGTATAGTTTATGAAAGATTACATTATGTAACGTCCACCACAATGTCCAATCCTTATTGCAAGAGTAGTGGCATATAAGGTCCAGTGATCCTGAGAGTTATGCCAGTGGAGCACAAGCTCCTACTGGTAGGGCCATCTATGCTGGACAGGTCAAAGGAGTTGGGGCCAGACTGATATGGACCACTTGTACCTAGAGGTAAAAATGGGTTTCTTTTATATTTTTCTATCAGTCTGTCAGTATGTATATGTATGTGTAAATACAGGGTGTGGTGGGTAAATTGTCACCATTTTATATTTTTAATTTCATGCATGCATAGTATTTGTTTTTGATTTTGTTGACAGCACAGTATAGTAGGGTCAGTTGGGCACTGCCTGTGAGAAAAACAGCACCATGATGCAATTCACTCTGCCAGAAATTTGGTAATGACATGCTGTACTGCTTAGCATTTGCACTGGAAGCTCCAATATGAACATTTCAGAGTGTTTGGGTGTCAAACTGAGGACAGTGCAATCTGAGGACATGTACTGTGAGTGATAAAAATCAAACATCCAGTCAACATCATGGTGTTTGGAGTGATAACGAGTGAGAGTAATGTTATACCTCCATTCATCTTCTCACACAGCCTCAGACTCAACTCAGGCCTACATCGAGTGCCTGGAGGAGGTAATGCTTCCCTGGGTCAAGAGGGTGGCTGTTGGAAGACCCTCTGTCTGGCAACAGGACTCTGCACCATGCCACACAAGCAGGAGAATCTAGTCATGGCTGTCAGACAATTTCTACAACCACATCACCCTTAACATCTGGCCACCTAACTCCCCAGACTGCAACCCCCTTGATTATTATGTGTGGAGCATAGTTGAGCTAGAGACCAACAAAATTCCTTGTAACACCAAAAATGAACTGAAGGCAAGGATTATGGCAGAATTCACCAACATAAACAAGGAGACCATCCAGATGAATTGCAAGAGATTCTGAAGAAAACCAAAACTTTCAGATAGGGACTATTGGACTCTTACACGAAAGGATTACAAGAGTACAGCTCCCAAAATTACTGCAGTGCTTAATGACCACATCGAGAACCCAGTTTCCACAAAAACTGTTCACTAGGAGCTGCACAAAGCTGGATTTCATGGGAGGGCTGCAATCAGAAAACCACTACTTTCAAAAACAAACACTCCAAAGCATTTAGAGTGGAGTAAAAACCTACAGAATTGGTCCCTAGAGCAGTGGAAGAATGTTACTTTCTTGGACGAGTCATCTTTTACCTTATTTCCAACCACCGGCCGAGTATACGTGTGGAGACAGCCAAAAGAAGCATTTGACCCAGACTGCCTTCTTCCAACTGTTAAACATGGAGGAGGATCTGTGATGATCTGGGGGTGGGGGCTATATCTTGGAAATCCACCGACCCAATTGTTTCCCGTCATGACAGAATTAATAGTCAGGTCTGTTTAAGCATTTTATCTGATCAAATTCACCCTATGGTTGCGGAACTGTTTCCGAAGGGAAACACAATCTTTCAGGATGATAATGCACCAATTCACACAGTTAAAGTTGTTACTGAATGGCACGAGGAACATTCTGGTGAAGTTGAACATCTTATCTGGACACCACAGTCCCCAGTTCTCAATATTATTGAACATTTCATCATCATCGTTTAACGTCCGCTTTCCATGCTAGCATGGGTTGGATGATTTGACTGAGGACTGGTGAAACCGGATGGCAACACCAACCTCCAATCTGATTTGGCAGAGTTTCTACAGCTGGATGCCCTTCCTAACGCCAACCACTCAGAGAGTGTAGTGGGTGCTGTCGATATCCTCCACCATCATCACTACAAGAACTGTATAAATCTCTCTGAGAGATTTAGAAATGTATTATTTCTAATAAAAACATAATTATATTTAAACAAACACATATATATTATTGACTGCAGATTATATGTTCATTCATTTCTGCTGTAAATGTTTGTTGTTTATTTGTGATAAAGAAAACATTGATGATACATACACACATACATACAGGCATATGTATACACATACATATATACAGATATATATATCTTATAGTAAAAATGGATACATAAGGGTGGAAAATCACAGGAATAATACCATATGTCCAACGCAAGATACAATATGTGTGTTCAATTCCTTCAAGAATCAATAAATGAATTTATAGTATTCAGTCTCTAAAGTGTCTAAAAGTGTCCTAATGTACACGTTTTTAATATAATACATGTAAATTTATAACTTCATCATACCGTATATATTTACCCATTATATGTTATATCATAATGTACGTTTACACATCGTAATGTTTTAACTTTAATTGTCATATTTTTATACAACTTAGAAATCATGCATATTTATAAATATTTTTTTAATAAATATTTTGAACATTCATGATATTTCTAAAGTTTTTATTG
>NC_068984.1:114416540-114417883 GCF_001194135.2 Octopus bimaculoides | reverse complement strand
ATATATATATATATATATATATATATATATACATACATAATACATACATACATACATACATGAACACACACATAGACACATAGATTATATCTACATACATGCATACATACATGCATACATACATACACATACATATACATATTATTATTATTATTATTATTATTCACCCACTACACTCTCTGAGTGGTTGGCGTTAGGAAGGGCATCCAGCTGTAGAAACTCTGCCAAATCAGACTGGAGCCTGGTGTTGCCATCCGGTTTCACCAGTCCTCAGTCAAATCGTCCAACCCATGCTAGCATGGAAAGCGGACGTTAAACGATGATGATGATGATGATGATGATGATGATTATGCATGTACACATACATACATGCATGCATACATATACACAGACATATATACACACTCACATACATGTATACATATATACATACATAAATACATACATATACATACATAAACACATGTGACATTGTTTTTGCTATCTACATTCCAACAATGGAGCTCTGTGTCTTGGTTAGAAACTAGATCTTTCCTTTAAAGAAGACTTCAAATAATTAAAAATAGAAGGGAACAAATATACATACATACATACATATATATATATATATATATATACACACACACACACACACATACATACATCAACACTCACATTCGTACATACATATACACAGACGTACATACACATACATACTCAAATACATACAAACATACATTCATCCATGCATATACATATGTAAACACATGTCTAAAAGATATGTGAAAAATCTATAGAAAGACACTCATGGCCCATACAAATGTAAGAAGTGGTTGATATTACATCAGGAGAATTAGTCATCGCGGAGTCATTCTGTACAGTCATTCCTACACCACCTGATATTCAATACATGACTAATAAACCAATTCCCTTTTGCAACATCATGCCAAGCTGGACTGTATGTCTACAATAACAACAGCAACAATGGCAACCACAACAACAATTTTTTTTAATAATGCTTTTTCCCTTTATTAACCACATATGGAGAAGAACAGATGAAAGCATTACTAAAAACAAACAAACAAACATTTTAACAATGGTTTCTGATTCTGGCCTGCACAATTTGAGGGTAGTGTGGTAGTCGATAACATTGACCACAGCACTTGACTGGTACTTTATTTTATTGAACCCCCCCCTCCCCCCACTGAAAGGATGAAATGCAAAATTGACCTTGGCAGGAAGGATTTGAACTCAGAACATAAAGAGCCAGAGCAAATAACCACATAGCATTTTGTCTGACACTCTAATGATTCTGCCAGCAATATTGGTAATAATAATAATAATAATAATAATAATAATAATAA
>NC_068984.1:114411624-114415964 GCF_001194135.2 Octopus bimaculoides | reverse complement strand
ATATAAAATACACATATATATATACATATACATATATTTTTGTATGTGTAATATAACAGTGAACTAGACACCTCTTCAGTTTCTCTAAACAATAACTGAATGCTGGTGATAGTTCAAGAAATATTCCTTTTAAAAAATTATGGCTGGGCAAGTTGTCTTCCTTCGCTTGATAGCTAGGTTTTCCAATTTTGAAGTAAAAATTTCCGTAAATGTGGACAACTCCTCACAACTTCCGTCCAGGAGTTCAGGTAGACCCTGGTTCATGTGAGTTTATATATATCTTTCTGCTATACACAATTTACATAGTCTTGTTCCATTGTGATAGGGTGAACAAGTTTCCAGTAATTTCCACCTGATGTTAAAGGGCATATGATTGTCCTTTAGGCACCATACGTATGCTGTGAGTGTCATTGTGTTGTGTCTCTCTGGGATCCAGAAAGAAGATCTGTGGTTGTTCAGGTGAATTTTAAATTTGGATTCAAATTCCGCCAGGGTCGACTTTGCCTTTCATCCTTTTGAGGTTGATTAAATAACTACCAGTTACGCACTGGGGTCAATGTAATCGACTTAATCCCTTCCCCCAAATTTGAGGCATTGTGCTTCCAGTAGAAAGGATTATTAATCTGGTTGTTGAACATAAATTGATACTAAAATTTGATGGAAGGTTTTAATTTAGATCACTTTAGTTTTAGAGAATCTTGTATCATAGAAACAAGGGTGATCTCAGACAGGTTGGTATCAAAAGGGTTAGCCCTTTTGTTCAATGATTCACTTGAAGACCGAGCCAAGAATAGGCACTGTGCATTGAGTTCATCATGTATTAAAGAGAAGCAGAGGTATGAGATGATGCAGCTGAATCGTCAACATACTAAATCTCATACACTGTGGTTGAGGGGATTTTTTATGTGGCTTTCAGCTGGTGAGTGTTAAAGATACCACCATCATAGCAGTACTTGATACGAATTCCATCTTCAGTGGATTGTCTCCTGAAAAGAAGGGTTGCAACCACTAGGTAAATGTTAAATAGTACAGGGGCAAGGATGCATCCTTGTTTTACACCCACCTGGATATCAAAAGGTTACAAGGCTTCACTGCTGAGTGTCACTCTGGCTTGCATACCATCATGAGGAGGATGAATGTCTTGAATTGATGCTATTATCACCTTTGATGGGCTGTCATAAGCAAGCAAGCAACCCTTTTGAGACAATATTTCTGTTAAAGTACACTACCTTTGTTTCAATTAATCTGAATTTCATAAAATAATTTTGTCCTTATTAAACTGATATTTGTAGCTTAAATTTATATATAAAATTTGGATGGAAAAATTGTATCACAGAACAAGGTACAGTTTCAGACAAGTTAGCTCTTTTGTCACCATATTTCTATTAAAATACATGGCTTTGTTTCCATTAATTTTGAAAATAATGAAGGATTTAGTAAAATAGTTTTGTCATTATTAATCTGGTGTTTGGACATAAATACAAAATTTTGATGGATGGTTTTAATTTAGATCACTCATCTTTAAAGAAGCTTGTATCATAAAACCAAGGGTGGCCTCTGGCAGGTTGGTATCAAAAGGGTTATGTTACAATATTTTTGTTAAACTACACTAACTTTGCTTCAATCAATTGTGAATTTAGTAAAATAATTTTGTCACTATTATGCTGGTATTTAGAACTTTAGTTTATATAAAATTTTGAAGGAGAAATTTGTATCACAAAACAAGGATTGGTTTCAGGAAAGTTAGCCCTTTTGTTACCATGTTTCTGTTCAAATACATGGCTTTGTTTCAATTAATTGTGAAATAATAAGATAGCTTTAAGGATTTAATAAGATAGCTTTGTCATTATCAATCCGATGTTTCGAATTTAAATTTACACAAAATTTTAATGGAAGGTTTTTTAACTTAGATTACTTAAAAACATGAGCTTGTATCATAGAACCAAAGGCAAACTCAGGCCTGCTATCAAAAATGGGCTAAACATGAATTTTAATATGCACATTTCAAAGATGGTAAACAAGCAGAAATTAAGATTAAAATGTGATGAGAATTATTACACATGATGAATACAAATGATAAGACAAAAACAATGTATTAATAACATGATGTTTTCTCTGTGTTTTGGGTAACCAGGCACGAGATCATCTGATGACATTATTTAGTATTCCTGCACTCATTCACATACAGTCCCTCTGTCCTATACAGTATTTTTGTATCTTTATCTCTATTTTTCTGCTGGATACTATGTAAATAAAACCCCACTACTGCCATCATTTTAAAACTGATACCACAGCTAACATAAAAAGTATTGTACTGAAACTCAATCCCTTCTCCAATCTCTTTTATGTCAGGTTCTCGCTTCAAAAATGTATAAAATACAGCATACTCACATGAAATTTGCTTTTAACTTTTGAAGCTTTTTTTTTCGCATGATTCTCCAACCACCTCTGTTTTATTGCTTCTCTAGGAACAACACAAAATAAAATGAAATATTATTTCAATTCGGGGATAAAACAACAACAAAAAGGATTTTTCTGAATTCACTCCCCAAACATTTTTGCTTACTATAGTAGTATTGGTGGTGGTGGTGGTGGCGGTGGCGGCAGCGGCAGCAGCAGCAACAGTAGTAGTAGTAGTAGTAGTAGTAGTTTAGCCTAAGGTCTGTCCTGAATGAGCAACCCTCTGATCAAAAACATTTTAGCCATGACCATCACATCAGCTATCTCTCTCTCCCTCTCTCTCTGTCATTCTTTAAAGGTCCTCAATGTATCGACAGTACGTGGTTTGTGTCTTGCACCCTCATCATCATCATCACCATTATCATCATTGGCATCATCATTTTCATCATTTAATGTCCACTTTTCCACGTTTTCATGGGTCAGATGAAATTTTCTGAGGCAGATTTTTTTTCTCTGGCTAGACCCCACTTCTTGTTGCCAACCTTAATCTGTTTCCAAGCAAGGTAATATTTCACCATAAAAGTCAGCAAACAAACGACATCACTGCCCAGATACAATCATCACACGATGTCAAAATAATGATACACACAAATACACTCACACATGCATATACATGTATACAACAGGCTTCTTTCAGTTTCCATCAACCAAATCCATTCACAACACTTTGGTCAGCTTGGAGGTTACAGAAGAAGACACTTGCCTAAGTTTCTGCATGGCGGGACTGAAACCAAGACCACATGGTTGGGAAGTAAGCTTCTTAGCCACACGACCATACCTACACAGAGATGGTTATTTGGAAAAGCCCTTCTTTTTGAACCTCCCAAAAGTTTCAGAAGTCTATACTCTTCTACTTGTTTCAGTCATTTGACTGTGGCCATGCTGGAGCACCGCCTTTAGTTGAGCAAATCGACCCTAGGACTTATTCTTTATAAGCCTAGTACTTATTCTATTGGTCTCTTTTTGCTGAACCGCTAAGTTACGGGGACGTAAACACACCAGCATTGGTTGTCAAGCGATGTTGGGGGGACAAACACAGACACACAAACATATACACACACATACATATATATATATATATATATATATATACACATATATGCGACGGGCTTCTTCCAGTTTCCGTCTACCAAATCCACTCACAAGGCTTTAGTCGGCCCGAGGCTCTAGTAGAAGACACTTGCCCAAGGTGTCACACAGTGGGACTGAACCCAGAACCATGTAGTTGGTAAGCAAGCTACTTACCACACAGTCACTTTTTTTTATCACTTTGTCTAAAATGCAGTCATTGGAAATTATACTTCCTTGGTATCTGAATTGGGAAGGTGAGGTTAGTCATTGGCACTGTACCAAAAAGGAAAGAAAAGGGAGGAGAGAAGAGGGTGGTAAAGTGGGCCATTGACTGATGACTTAGTGTTAACTGAAAGTTAACTACCAGTTCCTATCTTTTATAAGCTGCAACAACTGCCAAGAGGATGGTTAGAAGAGCTGGAAAATTAGCTACAAGAGTATGATTATTAACATGTAATAGTTTAATGATCTGTTAAATTCTGAACAGCTTTTAGACATTAAAGATGTTTCCATTAAGCTGAAAGTTAATAGCGATTCCTGTTGTTCTTTCCATTGTTCTGCATAACAGTGTGATCACAAAGATGAAGAATTTATTAAACATATAGGCGTAGGAGTGGCTGTGTGGTAAGTAGCTTGCTTACCAACCACATGGTTCCGGGTTCAGTCCCACTGCATGGCACCTTGGGCAAGTGTCTTCTACTATAGCCTCGGGCCGACCAAAGCCTTATGAGTGGATTTGGTAGATGGAAACTGAAAGAAGCCTGTTGTATATATGTATATATATATATATATATGTGTGTATATATATA
>NC_068984.1:114409704-114411400 GCF_001194135.2 Octopus bimaculoides | reverse complement strand
GGTGTCTGTGTTTGTCCCCCCAACATTGCTTGACAACCAATGCTGGTGTATTTACGTCTCCGTAACTTAGTGGTTCAGCAAAAGAGACAGATAGAATAAGTACTAGGCTTACAAAGAATAAGTCCTGGGGTCGATTTGCTCGACTAAAGACGGTGCTCCAGCATGGCCACAGTCAAAATGACTGAAACAAGTAAAAGAGTACAGAACCTTGTCTGACTTTTGCTTTCACACTGAAGGGCTCAGATTTTAGCCCTCCATTAACATCTTGAGTCATCATCACTGTGATGTGGAATTGGCATGGGAAATTCGTGAATTTGTACAGGCAACCGAACTTGCTAAGAATATCCCACTGAATTTTTCTGTCAATTCTGCTAAAAGTCTTTGATAGTTCCATTAATGCAATGAACAGATTCTAGTATTGTTCTTTGCATTTTCTTTGATGCTGTCTTGTAAAAGGATCACGTCTGCTATATCTTGGTCCTTACAGAAGCCATACTGTGACTCTTATTTGATGTTCTGAGATACTGGGGGACCGAGCTGTCAAGTATAATCTTTGCCAGTATCTTCCCAGCAAGAGCCAGGAGTGGTTTATACCAACTATAAGAGCAAACAGATTTGTCTCCCTTGTTCTTATAGATTTTTGACAATGTTGGTATCCATTCAATGTTGATATATATTCTCCTAGTTCCACATGTTTGAGATATCACAAAATGCTATTGAGCACAAATAACCATTTCTCCTTTAAGATTTCTGCTAGAATATTGTCAAGACCAGGAGTTTTCCTGTTTTAACAATGAAACTAACTTCAGCCAAGGTTGTTGGTTTTTAAGAACTAGTGGTAGAAATGTTCTCTGCAGTGAACCCCTATTTTTGACTGCTTTTTCACTAGAGAAGCACCAACCATGTGGTCACTTGAATGGTACTATGGAATAATTAATTTCCAGGGCTATAATGAGTCTTTAGTGCATCACAGAAATTGTGCATATTATACCTATCTGTATACATCTTAATTTTCTGAACATTTGCAATCTTCACTCATACATTAAAATATACAGAGCAGTTTGAAACTCATTTCTGAAGAGCTTGCTACCACTTTATCAGAGCATATGATAATTAATTGTCCAAATTTATTATATAGGCCTTGAACATATAATTCAGAAGCTTGTTGATTCTCTTAGAGTTCTCAGGCAACCAGTTTTAGTTTTTATTCTTCTTGAATCTAAAGATTTTGGCAGCAGTCATAGAGTGTGGAATTTAAGAAGGACCATTTATTATCCATGATAACTTCTGAGGTGATAACTGCCTCTGACGTTTTCAGTTTGGTAGCTAAAGAGTGATATAAGTTATAAACATCAGGATTTTTGAGGCTGCAGTAACTGAGATTCCTGATGTTTGTTGTTAAGCACTGTAAGGGTCATACTTGCAACTTAATTTTTAATATTATATATATGTCCAAGGTCTGTTTATATCTTCTACAATTCTAACAAAAACTGTACATTTTGGCAACAAAATGTTTCAACTAAGGTACTCTTAAAGTAAGCACTTTGGCCTAAAATAGGTTTCGATACATTATCTAGTCCTTGGAACCCTGAAAACTAAAGAATGTTGTTGATTATTGTACTGTCACAGAAAAGCAATCTTCAGCCATTTATACAAACTTATATGTATGTATATATATATATATATATATATATAT
>NC_068984.1:114399166-114408722 GCF_001194135.2 Octopus bimaculoides | reverse complement strand
CATCTATCCATTCTGGTTGTTAATTTTTCTCTCATTCCTGCTCGCCTTCGCACCTCCTCATTCTTCATCCTGTCCATCCATGTCACACCAACCATAGCCCTCAAACATCTCATCTCAAACACATCTAGCCACCTCCTTTCTGCCTCTCTCAGCCCCCATGTCTCTGTACCATATAACATTGTCGGCACAATCACGCCCTCATACACACCTCTTTTCACTTTCATACTCAACCTTTTACCTCTCAGCATACCTTTCACAACTCCAAGTCTCCAAGTATCTTACTCTCCTCCCTCACTCTATATCCCATTTCCTCAGCCAACCTCCCATCAGCCATCACATGTGATCCCAGAAACTTAAAAACACTCACCTCCTCTAACAGCTCACCATTTATATTCACATCCATCCTACTAGCCATTCCATCTCTCAAACATCTCATCACCTTACTCTTAGCTACATTCACTTTCAGTTTCCTCCTCTCAAACACTCTTCCAAACTCTACCTCCAGTCTCTTCAGTTGCTCTTCCGAACCCACCACCGGTGCTGTATCATCAGCAAACAACTGACTCACCTGCCATCTTTCTCTATTTTCTCCCACCATTTGAGCTCCCCTACAAGGGTTCTAGCATTCACATCTCTCACCTCATCATCCATATATAAATTGAACAGTCATGGAGATATCACACAACCCTCTTAACCCCACCTTCACCTTAAACCACTCACATACTTCACCACCTACCCTAACACACACCCTACTTTCTCTATAAAATCTCTGTACAGCTTTCAAAAATCTACCATCTACTCCATACAACTGCAACACCTGCCACATTGCATCTCCATCCACAGTCATATGCTTTCTCTAGGTCCTGGGTATGACTCTAAACTACATCCAGTAGTTAGACGCTGGGGCCCTGGTTTCAGAGTTTGAGGAGTGTGGAACCACCTTTTAGCCACTATTATTCCCAAGTCTACTCTGGCCCAGAGTGGTAGCATCTGTAAGGGTCTCAGCTATGGATTAACTAGCAAAACACCCCTGCGGCTAGGGGAAGAGAGACCGGTAGAATGCAGTTGCTGTATTCCCTGTGTGTCGTAAGAAGCGACTAAAAGTGGCGGGAGCAAGGAGACTGGGAATCCACTCCTAGAAATTTTTGCTCCTAAAAAGACATACATATTTCTATATCTATCTATCTACACACACACACACACACATATATGTATATATGCATATATATATATATATATATATATATATATATATATATATATATATATATATGCATGCATGTGTGTACGTGTATATATGTACATACACACATACATATATAATATCAAAATTTGAAAGTCTACTCTGAGTTTTGTCCTAAGCTGTGCTGTTCATAATTATTCTTGTCTGTCAGACGAACACACAATACATTGAGGTCCATATCAGATAACGCTTGCACTATGTAAAATATGTTTTTGATATACTTCACAACTCTTATATTACGACCTCACACACACACACACAGACAAAGAGTGACAAAAAAGATTTCATTTACAATCTGATTGTTACTGAAAATTTTTCTAGTGATTTTGAAGTGGCTTATTTCACAGTATTAGGACAATTTAAACTTATAAATTGCAAGGTACTAAAACTGAAACCATAAATATATCCAGCACAACTGCCTATCTTTCGCACTTCACTCAATTACCTGATAACATCAATTTAAATACAGCAGTCAATAAAACCTAGTATAAAAACCAGGATGTAAATTGCCTCACATTTGCGGGTTTTACAATTTTGTAGAGTAAAGGTATTGTCAGTTTTTTTAGTTTTTACCTGTCGTGTTAGTGGTAGCTGTAGTGATGATGATGATCAGGGATGGTGTTGGCGTTGGTGGTGGTGTTGGTGGTGAAGGTAATGATGATCGATGGTAGTGGTGGTAGTGGTGATAAGCAAAGGTGGTGGTGATGGTGGTGGTGGTGGGAAGGTAATCATGATGAGAGGTGGTGATTACAGTAAGGATGATAATAGTGGGGAGGTAATGGTGAAAGTAGGGGTGGCCATGATGACGAAGGGTGATGTTGTTGTTTAGCCCCAGGTCAGCCCTGATCAAGAAGACCCATGATCAAAGCCATTCTGGTCATGAATATCCTGTCTTTTTCATATGTTCAGGGAACCCAGAATCACATTATCCAATATATTTTCTTCAGATAGCAGGTTGTGATTTGAGGGAGACTTGGCAGCTATTTCTAACAGATGAGTGACCACCTAGAGGCTCTTATAGTGGTGGAGGTGGTGGTAGTGGTGGGGTGGTGGTAGTGGTGGGGTGATGGTGGTGGTAGTGGTGGGGTGATGGTGGTGATAGTGGTGGAGTTGTGATGAAGGTGGTAGCAGTGGTGGTGTTGATGATCATGATGATGATCATGATGATAATGGTGGTAGTAATGATTAATTAATTAATTAACTAATTATACTTACACTTTTCCATCAATTTTGCATTCAGCATTCATTTTCTGCAAGAAATTTAAAGACAGTAATAAAGTAAGAAATTGAGAATCAATTTATAAATGATTCTTAATCAACAGTTAAATCATAAAAAATATAATAATAAAATATGCTAATAAAGACATAAATTATATTTGCAAATTTATATAAAAAGATAGGTTAATAACTTAAAATTATTTCTAACTAAACAAAAAAGAGAAAATACAATCATACTCTTTACTCTTTTACTCTTTTACTTGTTTCAGTCATTTGACTGTGGCCATGCTGGAGCACCGCCTTTAGTCGAGCAAATTGACCCCAGGTCTTATTCTTTGTAAGCCTAGTACTTATTCTATCGATCTCTTTTGCTGAACTGCTAAGTTACAGGGACGTAAACACACCAGCGATGTTGGTGGGACAAACACAGACACACACACACATAAATATCATCATCATCATCATTGTCGTTTAACGTCCGCTTTCCATGCTAACATGGGTTGGACGATTTGACTGAGGACTGGTGAAACCAGATAGTTACACCAGGCTCCAATCTGATTTGGCTGAGTTTCTACAGCTGGATGCCTTTCCTAACGCCAACCACTCCGAGAATGTAGTAGGTGCTTTCTTTCAGTTTCCCTCTACCAAATCCACTCACAAGGGTTTGGTCAGCCCGAGGCTATAGTAGAAGACACTTGCCCAAGGTGCCACGCAGTGGGACTGAACCCGGAACCATGTGGTTCGAAAGCAAGCTACTTACCACACAGCCACTCAAAACATTTATGACCATATTTCTGTTAAAATACACTGCTTTTGTTTCAATTAATTTTAAAACAACGAAAATTTTAATAAAATTTCTCCTTATTAAGCTGATGTTTAGAACATAAATTAGCATCAAATTTTGATGGAAGGTTTTAATTTAGAATATATTAAAACAGGAAGTTTGTATCATAGAGCCAGGGGTAGTCTCAGGGAATTGGTATCATATGGGCTAAATGAGCATTTGGGACATATATATATATTGTGTTGAGTGAAAAGTTTTGCAATATTTTGGTAACTTATTTGCTTTATTTGTCAAGTTACAACAAAAGCAGTCAAGCATTCAAAGTAGAGGCCATCATGTTGCACCGTCTCAAGCAACCTTTCTGCCAGTTCCTTGATCCCACCCTGATTCCAGTTCTTGTCCTTCAAGGTGAAGAACTTCTTCATTGAAGCTTTCATTTCCTCTTGGGTGATGAGGCATTGTGAGTACAAGAAGTGCTTCATGAATCAGAACAAGTGACCACCCAAGGGGAATATTTTTCCACAATTCTAATATGCATAAGCAGTGGTTAAGTAAGGGCCAATTTCCAGAACCTGTTGCCAAACGTGAGCATTTCAAACACAAAGTGATGCTCTGTGTCTGCTGGATATCATCATCATCATCGTTTAATGTCCGCTTTCCATGCTAGCATGGGTTGGACGATTTGACTGAGGACTGGCAAGCCAGAAGGCTGCACCAGGCTCCAATCTGATCTGGCAGAGTTTCTACAGCTGGATGCCCTTCCTAACGCCAACCACTCCGAGAGTGTAGTGGGTGCTTTTATGTGTCACCAGCACGAGGGCCAGTCACACGGAGGGATAATTCACTACAAGTTCATTCCAGATGGTTGCACCGTCAATGCCAACCTGCATTCTGAACAGCTGGAGAGGATGTATGCCATTGTGCAGCAAAAATGCCTGGTACTGGTAAACAGAAAGTGAGCTCTTCTGCAGTAGGACAACACAAGACCTCATTACTCCTTGAACAACCTGGAATAAACTCCAAGAACTTAAGGGAATCAAACTGATGCCACCCCTAGTATATAATCTGGATCTAGCTGTCTCGGATTATTACTTGTTCCAATTCATGACTCATTTCCACCACTCAAAACACTTCATCAACCAAGAGGAGATGGAAGCTTCAGTGAAAGAGTTCTTCACCTCAAATGACAAGAACTGGTATCAGAGTGGGATCAGAGAACTGGCAGAAAGGTGGCTTTCAGCAGTGCAACACCATGGCCTCTACTTTGAATGCTAGGTTATTTAGTCTTTTCTTTACAATATGTTTGTTGAAATGCACTACCTTTGTTTCCATAGATTTTGAGAATAATGGAGAATTTTGTAAAATAACTTTGACATTACTGAGCTGATGTTTGAAACATAAATTAATATGAAATTTTGATGGAAAACTTTAGTTCAAATCATTTTATTATATTTCTGTTGAAATTGTCTTTACATGAATTAATTTAAAAAGTAATGGAAAACTTAATAAAATTGTTTTGTTGGTATTAAGTTAATATTTGAAATATAAATTAACATGAAATTTTAATGGGAAATTTTAATTTAGACCACGTCAACCCTTATGTCACCATAATTCTGTTGAAATACAGTGCCTTTGTTTCAAATAACTTTAAAAATAATGAAGAATTTCATTAAATAATTCTATCATTATTAAGCTGATATTTGAAACATAAATTGACATGAAATTGTGATAAAATGTTTTCAATTGAAATCACTTTCAAACAAGTTTGTATTATAGAACCAGGACTGGTTTCAGACAGGTTGGTATCAAAAGGGTAACACTTAACTGGCCTCAAGCTCACCAGTCATGATAAGCTTGGTGATGTTAAATTATTGTAATTGTTTTAGAAATATATGAAATTTCCAGGACAAAGAGGCAACAACTTTCTGATTATCAAATCCAAAGAAACAGTTTGGATTCTCATGACACATGCACACATGCATGTGCATGCATGCACATACACACATGCAGATGCGCACACACACATGCACCCCCATAAAAAAAATTTAAAAAAACAAATGTACTAACAGGAAAATGTTGACAAATAAAAGGCATTTTCAGGATATCTCTGGCTGATGGTCGTTCTGCTGGGTTTTTCTTCAACATTCTATAAAAGAGAAAAACAAGAAAGGAATGTTTAATTTCTTGAGAATTTTGCTATGATTATAAAATACATCTTTTAATGTTCAAACCAAACCTGTTCAAAAGACACATAAATAAGAATCAAAAGAGAGTGGAATCAAACTTAGCTAACTTTTTGTGTCTGCATCCATTTTATTTAAATATCTAAACATATTTATTCTTCATTTAATTTTAGGTTTCATCTAAAAATATAAACTTAATTGTTGAATTTATTGATCATAAAAGAAAAGAAAAAAGCAGTGATTCCTACAATCCCTTTTGTAATCATTTTTCTGCCTTTTCTTTTGATTAATTTTGAAAACAATGAGAAATTTAGTAAAGTAACTTTGTTATTATAAATGCAGGTATGGGTGTGTGGCTAAGAAGTTCAATTTGCAACCACATGGTTTTGGGTTCAGTCCCACTATGTGGTAACTTGGGCAAGTGCCTTCTACTATAGCTCTGGACTAACCAAAGCCTTGTGAGTAGATTTGGTAGACGGAAACTGAAAGAAGCACATTATCTATGTAAGTGTGAGAGTGTGAGTGTGTGTAGGTTTGTGTCTCTCAGGTTTGACACTGTGTGGCTGTTGTAAATGACTAACTGCCACAGTCATACAAGCAGAATCATTCATTTTCAATATTCTGTGAAATCATGTCTTGCCATGGGGAAATAGGAATTTCAACCATGTTTCGTGGTCTGCTACCACAACAGCTCCTTTATAGAATCCAGTTAGCTCAAGACATCATCAGGAGGAACCACGTCCGGTTTCGGCCCCTACTCCTCTACCGTTTTGACGTGGTGGGGCCCCCTCCTTTCGGAGGTGTCTTCAGCTCTGGTGTTGGGTGCATGTCTTCTTTCTTCTATTCCCTGACCTCTTCGATGCAGCATCAACGAGTATCAGCATCCGACTGACTGTCTTGTCAAATTCCCCTTTTCATACCTGCTGCTAGGTTCCAGCAGGCTGCCCCAGCAAGTTGTCACGTGACACTGTCTAAATTTCCCGCTGCTAGAAATTTCCCTTTGCTTGAAAATAGGTGAAAATTAGCATCAGGAAGGGTATCCAACTATAGAAAATCTGCTTCAATAATAAGGCTAGAACATAAATTAGCATGAAATTTCAAAGTAAGGTTTTATTTTAAACATATATTGTGGAGCATTCTATCCACTCTTTTGAAATAATTAATTCAGGTGCCATTCATTGTTGTATTTATACACATAAGATAAGTACTTGGTAAGCTAAGTCTGTGATTTACATTTCACTTCATTAATGAATTTGTAGCCATTTTGCTCCATTAATGAATTCAGAAGAGATAATCTAATTATTGTTTCATTTGAACAGTAGTAAATTAACAGTTGCAGGGAAGTAATTCCTGAAGGCCCGGGTTCTGATGGAGAGGGCTTTAATACACAGAGTTGGCATTATAGAATGAAGGGTAATTCTAGGTGAGTTGGTATCAAAAAGGAGTGTTTTTGTTGAAAAATATGCAATGTAAACCTTGTGCGCTTTTTCTCATGTAATCAAAACAATGTTAGATATTTTATTCTGTATTGATTTTCAGCACATGCAAATATTTAACTAACTATTCTATCACACTCGCTGCCAAAATCTTAAAGGCAAAGGAAACAGCCATTAACAACATTCTCCAATACTTTGAATCTTTCTCCCTCCTTAACCCTTTAGCATTCAGATTACACATTTATACACATTGTTTTGTATTAATCCTGCATTATCTTGTAGCTTTGAGATTTTGATGACATCAACATCATCATCATCATCATCGTTTAACGTCCGCTTTCCATGCTAGCATGGGTTGGACGATTTGACTGAGGACTGGTGAACCAGATGGCTACACCAGGCTCCAATCTGATTTGGGAGAGTTTCTACAGCTGGATGCCCTTCCTAACGCCAACCACTCCGAGAGTGTAGTGGGTACTTTTACATGCCACCAGCACGAAGGCCCGTCAGGAGGTACTGGCAACGACCATGCTTGAAATGGTGTATTTTTCGTGCCACCTGCACTGGAGCCAGTTCAGCGGTACTGCTTATTTTCAGAATGACATTGTAAGATAGGGGTGAGAGGCTGAATCTGTCTGGTTTGAACATAAAACAGGTAGTATATTCCAGTTGGACATGGTTGGTTTAATTGCTAAATGGTTAATGATCATAAAGCCAGGCCTCACTCTCCTATGTCATTCAACAGTGCACTATTGTCCTTGAGAAATTTAACAGAAGCAATATTGTTGGTCTTGATATCAAAAGAATATTTGACCATGTTTGGTATGCTAAAATTGCCCACCTATCTATCTTTCATCTCTTGGATCAGTGGCCCCTTGTCAGATTGCACTATCATGGTATGTATTTATGGAGCATTCTCTGGTCCAAATTCTATTAACTCTGCTGCATCCCAACGTTTGGTTTTGTCCTTACATTTTTCCTCCATCCAAGCATCATCCACATGCAAATTAGACCCCATGCCAAACCCACACAGGTTCCTTAAACATAATCATCATCATCATTTTAATGTCTATTGTCCACGCTGACTTGGGTTGGATGGTTTGATTGGATCCACCAAACCAGAGGACTGTGTTGAGCTCCAGTGTTTGCTTTGGCATGATTTCTAAAGTTGGATGCCCTTCCTAACACCAACCACTTTACAGAGTGTACTGGATGCTTTTTCCATGACACTGGTACTAATAAGGTTGCCAAATAACTCACAAAACAAACAAAAAAACCCTGGACTGAGTGGGGTTGTAATATAGACAGAGGTGGCTTTATTCCAGATGACAAGAGGTTAAAGTATGATAGAGGGACAGGCACAGGTGTCTTGCTGCAGAGGAAATATATGGTGACCTTGCATTATATAAGGATAAGTGGGGGAATCTGGAAGGAAGTCAAAGATGGTGGTGATAAAGTGTCAGAACACACTTTCAAGGTATAGGAAGGTGAGTGTAAGAGAGAGAGAGAGAGAGTACAAACAGAGAACTTCAAAACATCTTATGCCAAATCCACAATGGCTCCCTGAATAGAGACTTCAAAATAATCTTGCAATGAATACCAAATTTATTTTCTTCAACAGTACAATGACACAATCACCTCAAATATCCCTGAACGTGAATAGCATGCACTGAGAACACTCCCTAAACATGAATAGTACTCTTTTCTCTAAACATGAACAGCATGCAATTAAAACCCTCAATGTCATTACAGATGCTAGGCCTCACCACCAATGCGGATCTCTTTTGATACTTACATCCACAATATTGTAAAGACTAGCCTTCCACCTCAGATCAGAAAATACTTCAGTCCACTAAAACTACAAAGCCTCTACAACACTCAAGTTAGACCACAATAGAGTACTGTTATCATATTTCGGATGGTGCTGCTACTACATATACAGACCTCCTAGACTGCATTCAAAATGAAAAGCTGCTCAACTGAATAGCATGAAGTTGTTCACCAACACACTCCATTCTTTGGTCCACAAACATTTTCTCTCTGTTTTTTTCTGCTCCTATTATAGTGGTTTCTGCTTCTCAGAACTTGCCTGTCTTGTGTGACCACCACTTAGGCACTCCTAATTCACTCATTTTCCATCTTCTCATGATCTATATTGTGTCCAATCCTTCCAGATCTTTCACTATTATACCCAGTCTTCTCAGCCAGAACACTGGCCTTCAGAAATTATCTCCCTGTAATTGTTGACTTAATCTGTTGAAGAGAAAAAATAACAAGATTATCTCACCAGTCTCAAAGGGCTTGCTAAGACAATGAGTATAGCTCCTCCTTCCAGACCAATCAAAAAAAATCTATATAAGCACTGGAGTGGCTGTGTGGTAAGTAGCATAGCTTGCTTACCAACCACATGGTTCTGGGTTCAGTCCCACTGTGTGGCACCTTGGGCAAGTGTCTTCTGCTATAGCCTCGGGCCGACCAAAGCCTTGTGAGTGGATTTGGTAGACAGAAACTGAAAGAAGCCCGTCGTATATATGTATATATATATATATGTATGTGTGTGTGTATATGTTTGTGTGTCTGTGTTTGTCCCCCCAACATCGCTTGACAACCGATGCTGGTGTGTTTACGTCCCCGTAACTTAGTGGTTTGGAAAAAAGAGACCGATAGAATAAGTACTAGGCTTACAAAGAAT
>NC_068984.1:114381547-114398553 GCF_001194135.2 Octopus bimaculoides | reverse complement strand
ATATATATATATATATATATATATATATATATATACATATATACGACGAGCTTCTTTCAGTTTCCGTCTACCAAATCCACGCACAAGGCTTTGGTCGGCCCGAGGCTATAGTAGAAGACACTTGCCCAAGGTGCCATGCAGTGGGAATGAACCCGGAACCATGTGGTTGGTAAGCAAGCTATGCTACTTACCACACAGCCACTCCTGCGCCTGTTCACACTATTTCAACCAATCACTTCTTTTCTTTACCTCCAGCCACTGCTCTTTCTCCCTTCTACTACATTCCATTCTGAACATCTCTCTACCACCACAACCCATGAACTAAAGCCCCTTATGTATCCCTATCTCTCTTTCTCTCCACTGCTCCTACACCTTGCCCATTGTTCTTTACCTTCTACTCTGTACTCCCTCCTGAGCCATTCCAGTATCTCTCGCCTTACCTCTCTACATACTGGTATTTCCAATCATATGCACTCACACTTTTGTTCCTCACTCACTATATTAACCACTACCTCCACCTGTTTACTCCCACTTCATACTCTTATGAAAATATCCACTCCTCCCATGACCCACTGTCTGAATCCTCTCTGATGCTCACATTCTTGTTCTTTGAGAGTTTGCTCTAGCATCCCTTCATTACCTTCCTCTCATCTCCTTCAGCCATCTATCTCCTCTACAGCAATACACCTGTGCTTGTCACTTTGTCATACTTAAACTTTTCAACACGTGGCTTGTCTTAGTTCTTTCCTGTCTTGTAAGTTACATGAAAACCTCACTGGAGCTAGTGGCATGGAAAAAAAAATCACCTCTGTATGCTCTGTAAAGTGGTTGGCATTAGGAACAGCATCCAACCATGGAAACCATGTCGGAAATGACACTGTAACTCAGCATAGCCCTGCATATTTCTGGTTCCCTGCCAAACCATCCTACCCATACTAGAATGGAAGGCAGACATTAAATGGTGATGATGATAATGATGATGATGACGACGACGATGATGACGACGACGATGATGACAACGACGACGATGATGATCTATGTGTGTCTCTTTGTGTTTATATTTGTTCCTTACCACCACTTGATCATCACTGCTGGTTTGTTTACATCCTCATGACTTAGAAGTTCAGCACAAGAGACCAACAGATTCAGTATCAGGCTCGAAAGAGTGAATAGTAAGTACCGGGGTCAATTAGGGTCAATTCATTCAACTAAAACACTTTGATATGGTGCCCCAGCATGGCCACAGCTCAATGGCACTGAAACAAGTGCAGATAAAAGATTAGATAACTTACAGATTGAATATCTTGCTCAATTCTTCAGGATAGCGGTTGGGCAGAGGTGGTGGTTCCACTTTAACAATCTTGTTCACAATTGAATAAAAGGATTCTCCAGTGAATGGATGCTCCAATGCACACATATCAAATAGGATACAGCCAATAGACCTGAAAAGATTCAATGACAAAAAATAGGATTTATCTTTCACTGTTTACTTGTTTCAGTCATTGGACTGCAACTGTGCCGAGGCACTGCGTTGAAGGGTTTAATTGAACAAATTGAGCCCAGTGCTTATTTTGCTTCTTAAGCCTGGTACTTATTCTGATGGTCACTTTTGTCAAACCACGTAGTTACAGAGATGTAAACAAACCAACACTGGCTGTCGTGGCTTCTGATCTTAACTGATTGGAAGTACATGTTTTGTCTCGGTGTACAAGATAGGCTATAGCAAATATTCTGCTCAATACTGCAGATTTGCTTACCAGTTGCTAAAACATAACCAGTTGAGAATGTCTCTTACTGGCTGATGATATGTGCATCTCTGATCATATAATAATAATGATGATGATTAACAAGACTTGTGAATATTTCACAGAGTTAATGGCAAACTTATTGGGTTATTTCTGAAAACTTTATCCAAAAAACCTGAAAGCTTAGCCTGTGTTGTGTCTGTATCAAAAGATAGTTGCTCATCTACTAGTCATTGAAAAGTGAAGGAAATTGGAATACAATGATTACTTAATGCACTTTATATACATACTTTATATACTTTATACACACTCAACACCACCTTTCTCTCAGGGTCAATAAATCAAGTACCAGTGAAGCACTGGGGTCGATGTAATTGACTATCCCTTCCCCCAAATTTCAGGCCTTGTGCCAATAGTAGAAAGGATTATTATTATTAGTACTTATTATTGTTGCACAGCTTCTAATGCTGGAAATGTACTACAGTGTCAGCTGTTCACTACCAGTGAACCAAGGTAACACCCCTTATTTTACAAGCACCATCCGGAGTAGTCAAGCGGTTCCAAGCAGTGCTGTTTTCTGCAAGTGCTCCACCCTTATTGCATCCACTATTTGTTCCATGTACTTCTCAAGATTTTTACTCACTGTTCTCAGGGCTCTGACAATTATTGGTACTACTACCACCTTTTGCTCCCAAGCTAACCTGTTATATCTATTATTGACTTTTCTTTCTTCCTTATCACATACCTTGTTGTCAGCTGGGAATGCTATATCTATGATCCAGCATCATTTGCTTTCTTCTCAATTAAGACTATGTCTGGTTTCCTATTCTCTATCTCATGGTCACACTGAATCATAAAATCCCATAGGATCTTTGCATGATCGTTTTTGATGATGCCTTTGGATTTATGTTTGTACCACTTTTTTGCTGTCAAGTCCATATTTGTTGCAAAGTGTCCAATGGACAATCCTTGCTATATTGGCATGACGTCTCATATATTCTTTTTGGGCTAGTGGCGTACATTGACTAGTAATATACCATAAGGTTTCAACATTTTGTCTACAAATTCTGCACTTATCACTTTCTGATGTGTTGTCTATTCTGTATTTGATGTAATTGGTTCATTTTCTATTTTGTGTTTGATGTAATTGGTTCATTATTGCTATTATTATTATTATTATTATTATTATTATTATTATTATTATTATTATTATTATTGCTATTATTATTATTATTGCTATTATTATTATTAATGATGGTCGCACCCGTTGGTTTCGACGTATGAGTGTTTGAAGGAGAGGACTTAAAGTTAAAAGAAAAAAAAAGCACTAAGAAGCTGTATCTATTTGTATGGATGCTTGAATGTAATTTCAGTCCAGGTATGGATTTTCTATGAAGTCGCAATGGGGACATATACACTGGAAGTTATGCCAGCACTATGGAATAACAACAGAAAAAAGATAGTATAGGCACACGCCAGAAAAGGTCACAGAAAATTAGAAAGCAACCATACTATGGGATATGCCAATACACAGAGAGAGAAATTAAGGCCTGTAGGCCAGATATAGTTGTCACAGATCATCAAGGAAAAAATACTTTTTAATCGATGTATCAACACCAACAGATGACAACGTTTCTCTAAAAGAAATGGACAAACTTCCAAAATACAAAGACCTGGAAATAGAGGTAACTCGAATGTGAAATCTAAAAACAGAAACAATTCCTATCATAGTAGGTACATTAGGTATGATAAAAAAAATATTCAGACAAATACATAACAAAAACACCAGGACTTACAAATATATATAACATACAGAAAATTGCACTACTGGGCACTGTACACATCCTACGCAAAACACTTTCAATACAGTAACCATAAGAGCATCACAGCAAACCACAGCACATACCCAAGGCACACAGAGCTGCGCTCGGTAGTGAAGTGAAAGCACGTTATAAAAATAAAACTACTGAATAATAATAACGATGATAATAAAGTAGTGGAGTTTTTTTAAGAGCCAGTGAGGGAAACTCTACACAATCAATCATCTTGTATGAAATAGTAACCAAGTCTCTCTCAAAATCATAGCATACTATTGTGTAAAAACAATAAAATTTCTGATGTAAAGGAAAATAAAGAGCACTTACCAAATGTCAGCCTTGCAGTTATAACCTTCATGTTTCAGCACTTCTGGGCTCATGTAATAGGGAGTCCCGATAAAAGTCGAAGCATAGTCTGATGGTCCTGCCAATATTCTTGAAATTCCAAAATCTCCAATTTTAATGATGCCATTCTTTAAAAAAATGTTCCTAAAGATACAATATGGAAAAAGTATTATAAAGACAATGAAATGTAGGCATGGTTAGGCACAGGGCACAGCTTCCTAACCATGTAGTTTTGGGTTCAACTTCTACACAACCCCTGGCAGAGCAATGCTATGTGAGTAGATTTGGTAGACAGAAACTGGAAGGAGCCCATTGCACATATTTGTATGTGAGTATATATGTGTGTGTAAGTGTGTGTGTGTGTGTGTGTGTGCGTGTGTGTGTGTGTGTGTGTAAGTATGTGTGTGTGTGTGTGTGTGTGTGCATGCACATGTGTGTGTTTGCATCTCTGTCTCAGCATCACACACTAATTGTAAACAAGGGTCACTGGCCATATTGTGGTGGTTGTTTATTTTATTCTTCTTCTTACTACTATTGTTGTTGTAAAGCGACGAGCTGGCAGACCCGTTAGCACATCAGGCAAAATGCTTAGCAGCACTTCATTTGTCTTTATGTTCTGAGTTCAAATTCTGCCAAGGTCAACTTTGCCTTTTATCCTTTCGGGGTTGATAAATTAAGTACCAGTTGTGTACTGGGGTCATTCTAATTGACTGGCCACCCCTTCCTCTCCCAAAATTTCATGCCTTGTGCCTATAGTAGAAAGGATTATTGTTGTTGTTGTTGCTGTTACTATTAATATTATCATCTTCACTTTGGTGTTGGAGTGTTTAAAGGCAGAGGTGTAGCAGAAACAGTTTTAGTTATAAGTTATGACAGTCTAAATCTAAATTTAATATCTTGTCAGGGCTGAATTTATTTCCCAGCTTTCAAGGATCAATAAAAAGGATTGTGCTTTACATAATCAACTACATATCACTTCCACAAATTTGTATCTTTATTCTACAATTATTATTATTAACAGAAAATTATTATTATAATTATTGTTGTTGTTGTTATTATGGTTGTTGTTGTTGTTATTATTATTATTATTATTACTATCATCATCATCATCATCATCATCATCATCATCATCTTCTTCTTTCAATTCTGTTTCCATTTCTTGCCAAGTGTCTTCCCAACACCTAGGGCAAAGAAACTCACTGTACGCATTTGCAGGTCATTAAAATCCTTTCAACAATAGGCACAAGGCCTGAAATTTGTGGGGAGGGGACTAATTGATTACATCAACCCCGGTGTTTAACTGGCACTTGAATTTATCAACCCCGAAAGGATGAAAATCAAAATCGACCTTGGCGGAATTTAAACTCAGAATGTAGCAACGGGCGAAATACCGCTAAGCATATTGCCTGGCATGCTAACGATTCTGCCAGCTCGCCACCTTATGTAGGCCATAGGCCATTAATATAAATACACCAGATTGTTCATTTACAAAGTCATGTGATAGAAAAAAGAGAGAAGAAAGACAAAGCAAAAAAAAAGAAAAATGAAAAAAAGAAATCAAAGAAAATAAGGGAGAAAAAGAAAGAAAATTCACAGCAAAAATGTTCTTCTCAATATATGAGACGTACCAGTTAAAACAAGTTTTTTTTGTACTTCCTGCATGGATGGTAAGCCAGGAATCATCCTCAAATAATTTTTTTTTTCTCAAGATCACTGTACCCATTGATCACTGTGATAGTAAACAAATATTTAACCTCTGCTGTAGGAAGTGCCTACTCCTTTTTTTTGTTTACTACTACTACTACTACTACTACTACTACTACTACTACTACTACTACTACTACTACTACTATTATTATTATTATTATTACTATTGTTGTTGTTGTGAAGGCACATGACTCAGTGGTTAGAGCGTTGAGCTTACGATCGTGAGGTTGTGAGTTCGAATCCCGGATCAGGCTGCGTGTTGTGTTCTTGAGCAAGACACTTTATTTCATGTTGCTCCAGTTCACTCAGCTGTAGAAATGAGTTATGACGTCACAGGTGCCAAGCTGTATCGGCCTTTGCCTTTCCCTTGGATTAATACTGGTGGCGTGGAGAGGGGAGGCCGGTATGCATGGGCGACTGCTGGTCTTCCATAAACAACCTTGCCCAGACTTGTGCCTGGGAGGGTAAATTTCTAGGTGCAATCCCATGGTCAGTCATGACTGAAGGGGGTCTCAGCATCATTATTATTATTATTATTATTATTATTATTATTATTATTATTACTATTATTATTATTATTATTAAGGTAGCGAGCTGGCAGAATCATTAGCACACCAGGCAAAATGCTCAGTGGCGTTTCATCTGTCTTACAGTCTGAGTTCAAATTCCACCGAGTTTGACTTTGCTTCTCATCCTTTCAGGGTCAATAAATTAAGTACCAGTCAAGTAAGGGGATCGATGTGATCAACATATCCCCACTCCACAAATTTCAGGCCTTGTCTCTATAGTAGAAGGGATTATGACTATTGTCATTATTATTGAATGAGAGAGTAGTGCATACCATCAAAGTGACACTGGGGTAAATTATACGAAGCCCAATATACCCATCATGACTACTCGTCTGATAAGGGTACACCAGGCACATGCATCACAACGAAGAAGATGATGATGATGATAATGATATGAGTGAATGTGTGTGTGTGTGTGTGTGTGTGTGTGTGTGTGTATGTGTGAGTGAATACATGTGTATGAGTGTGTGTGTATGCTTGCATTTGTGTATGTGTAACATTTAACCTATGTTGGCATGTTAAACAAAGCAAAATAACAGGAAAAAAAAAAGGTCTTACCTTGACTTTAAGTCTCGGTGTAATATATGCTGTGAATGTATATAGTTGACTCCCAGCAGTATCTGAATAAACCAATCTAGTGTCTGTTTTATACTTATTGTGCTTTTAGCCCTCACACATTTTTCAATATATTGATCCAGATCTCCACCCTATAGCGATTAAATTGAGAAGTTGTCAATAATAATAATAATAATAATGGTTTCAAGTTTTGGCACAATGCCAGCAATTTTGGGGTGGAAGTAGGTTAATTACATCAATCCCAGTGCTCAACTTGTACTTATTTTATTGAACCCCTAAAGAATGAAATAATAATAATAATAATAATAATAATAATAATAATAATAATAATGATGATGATGATGATGATGATGATGATGATTTCGAATTTTGGCACATGACCAGTAGACGCAAGGGAGGGAATAAGTCAGTTATACTGACCCCAGCAGAATTTGAACTCAGAACATTAAGTCTGACGAAATACTGCTAAGCATTTTGCCTGGCATGCTAACGATTCTGCAGAGTGCTGCCTTAATTATGATGATAATGATAATAATAATAATAATAATAATAATAATAATAATAATAATAATAATAATAATAATAATAACAATAATAATAACAATAATAATAACAATAATAATAATAATAATAACAATAATAATAATAATAATTATTATTATTATTATATTGAGTTCAAATTCTGCCGAGGTCGACTTTGCCTTTCATCCTTTTGAGATCTATAAAATATGTACCAGTTACATACTGGGGTTGATATAATCGACTAACCCCTCCCCCCAAATTTCAGGCTTTCTTCCTTTAGTAGAAAGGATTATTATTTTTATTAAACAATATGAAGAGCACAATGCAATTGCAATAGATATTTTATTAGTTTGAATGATATTTCAACAGCTTGCCTGTCTTTGTCAAGTTCAAAATGAAAAGTGATACATAGAAATTCAAATTCAAAAGTCTGAACGAGGGTATCCTGTGTTCCCACTTTGATGGAATGACATCATCTGTCTTCAATTTTACAACTGGCAAAAAGAAAAAGGAAGAAAAAAGAAAGGAGAAAAGAAGAAGAATATTTAATAAAACAGTTTCGTGTAAATATGATGAAATTCCCCGGTTATTTTGTTCATTCCTCCACAGTGTGATGTTAATAATTCACAAACATATTTTTCTTCAGGCATTTTGAGGACTAAAAGTGTAGCAGATTCAGAATATTTTCTGAGAATATGTACTTTCAAGTCTTTTTCAAAATTGCAGCCGTTTGATATAAAATGTTTGACAAGTTCTGTCGAACTATTATTATTGTGCCTGACATCATATCTGTGCCCATTGAATCTTTAGTTTAATTATTCTGTTGTACAACAAACATAAATCAAGTTGTGTTTGGTGCATTCTGCTGTGTACACCAAATGGGAATCTCTACACATCCCACCTTCTGTATAAATCATAACATTTCTGTTATGATTCTGGATAGAATTGACTTGACTCATGTTGTTGCACAATGAACAGGGCTTACTTCTCATGCAGTTGCCATTCAAGGTACAGTGAGAAGAAACACCAATGTTAGCTTTCTTGGACTCAGAAGTAGCGGTTAATAGTTTTCTTATATTTTTATTTCAATTAAAGGATACAATAGGCAGTTGTTTGAAACGAGGATATTTTTCTGAAAAATGCTGGTAACTTTCATGTAACACTTTTGAAATGTCAGCAAGATTTTGGTCCCAGTTAATCACTAAAGGAATTCTGTCACATATTTTACTTTGTTTGCTAAAATTATGCATGGCTTTCCTTGCTAATATTAGCTATGTCATTTGCAATTTCCTTTAATCATGATTCATTGTAATCGTGTTTGACATAATGGAATACAAAAGCATTTGCATGTTTCCAGTAATCCCCTATATCAGTACAAATTCATTTTATCCTCAAAAATTGGGATTTGGGATTTGACTGAATTATAAAATGGAAGGACGTGGACTTGCAAAATAATTCTGTCACTATTCTGCCTCCAGAAAACTTAACTTTTGTGTCCAAAAATTCAACGCTAGTTTTTGAAAAACTAGACATAAATTTTATGTTGAACTTAAAGCCATAGTTTTCAGCATAATAGTCACAGAAATGCAACAAGTCAATTAAACTATTCTGAAATCCATCCCAGACAAAAAAGATGTCATCAATGAACTGTAATCAGAGTATTGGTTTATGACCATGTAAGGATTTGGATGTCTTCAGTAACTGTGTCTCGAATTTCGTCATGAAAACATTAGCAAAATTAACTGCCATAGAGGTACCCATGGTGCAACCCCTCATCTGGTGGTAAATTTTTGTCCAAACTTCATTCTGTTACTTTGTAACACAAACCTCAATAGCCTACAGAGAAAATTAGATGGAATACTTTTGTTTGATCCTTTTTTGAAGGCATTCATGCATGCTTCTACCCCTTCATCATGGTCAATATTGAGATATAAGGAAGAAACATCCATGGTTACCAAAAAACAGTTCTCGACATTGCTTCAGTGTTTAAAAAAATTGTTGATTTAGACACAAAATCAAAAGTATCCTGAATATAGGAACTTGATCTTTTTGTGACAGGGAGTAGAAATCTTTTCTTTTTCTATTTTTTTCTTTCTTTTTCTTTTTGCCAGTTGGGAAATTGAAAATCAAAGACTGATGATGTCGTTCCCTCAAAGTGGGAATGCAGTATCTCCTCATTCAAACTTTTGAATTTGAATTTCTATAATTTGAATTTCTATAATTTTGAATTTCTATAATTTTGAATTTCTATAATTTTGAATTTCTATGTATCGCTTTTCATTTTGAACTTGATAAAGACAGGCAAGTTGTTGAAAAATCATACAAACCAATAAAATATCTATTGCAATCACACTGTACTCTTTGTATTGTCTATTTACTTTTGCGAGAAGTTATGCTAATCCTTTTAAAATATTATTATTAGTTTCATACACACTCAACAGATTAGACTGTTGGAAAAGAAAAAAAATCTTAACATCAGGTTACAGCAAGTAACCTTAGTTGCCAAGAACACTCCTAAGTATCCTAGCTGTCCCTAATAACTCTGTTTCCTGGAGCTGTACTAAACTGGGTTTTATACCTATTTCCTCTATCCATCTGTTCAGATCTCTAGGGATAGTTCTCAATGCACCTATAACTACTGGGATACATTTTACCTGCACTTTCCATAGTCTTTGTAAATCAATGGCTAGGTCCTGGTACTTTGCTACTTGTTCTATACCTATCATATTAATTTTTTCATCATTTGGGACTGTAAAGTCAATTCTCAGGCACTTTCTATTCTCTTTATCTACTACTACTAAATCCGGCCTTCTAGCTTCTATTACTCTGTCACTCTGAATGTTAAAGTGCCACAACATCTTGTATTTCTTACTTTCTCGTACTTTACTAGGTTATGTTCATACCGTTTATCAGTATGGTCAAATCCTAGCTTTCTACAAAGTTCCCAGTGGATTGCTCTCCCTAGATTGTCATGTCTTTTCTTGTATTCTTTCTGTGCCAGCATGCTACATTCACTTACTATATGAGTAACACTTACTACTACTACTACTACTACTACTACTACTACTACTACTACTATGAAGAGCCAGAGTAAATAACACAAAGCATTTTGTCTGACACACTAATGATTCTGATGACAACAACAACAACAACAATTACTTCATAAACCACTAAAGGTTTACAAACAGATTTTAAAAGATATAGGATGATACAGTATGATATAATGTGAAGTTACAGAAAGGTAAGTAAACAGTAAAATAACAAAACAAATCAAACAAGAAAAAATTCCTAGCAGAATGGAGACTTCTAAGGGCTGCTTGCGGAAACCCCACAAAACCATGAATACCCGGATTACTAGGGCAAGTGCCCTCTCCTCATCCTCTTCCTTCAATCTACAGGCACATGCTCAGAGTAGGCCCATTTATTCAGATCAACCTTAGCACTTTCCACACCTTTCCACAAATTTGCTGGAAGGGAACACTTCCCTCTCCACTCTCACTTTCTTTTTCAAGCAAAATTTGAAAAAGTAGATAAGTGCTTGGCCAAAGAGAAGGGAGTCTGTTTTCAGCCCTTTCAATCTGGTCAATTTCACAATCTTTCTCATAATGGCCACCTGTTCTTCTTTGCCAAAGGAAAGCAGTGAGATGATCTGAGCAAAACTCAACAACAATGAAACCATTTCAGTTTTAACATTTGATTTCAGATTTAATTCTCTGATAAACAAGTACAATTCTGAAAGTTGTTGTTGGCACTCCGTCGCTTACGATGTCGAGGGTTCCAGTTGATCCGATCAACGGAACAGCCTGCTCGTGAAATTAACGTGCAAGTGGCTGAGCACTCCACAGACACGTGTACCCTTAACGTAGTTGTCAGGGATATTCAGCGTGACAGCGTGACAAGGCTGACCCTTTGAAATACAGGCACAACAGAAACAGGAAGTAAGAGTGAGAGAAAGTGGTGGTGAAAGAGTACAGTAGGGTTCGCCACCATCCCCTGCCGGAGCCTCGTGGAGCTTTAGGTGTTTTCACTCAATAAACACTCACAACGCCCAGTCTGGGAATTGAAACCGCGATCCAATGACCGTGAGTCCACTGCCCTAACCACTGGGCCATTTGCGCCTCCACAATTCTGAAAGTAAGAAGGGAATAAATAAGGCATAATTATCAACAGAAGAGTTCAAATGGTGTTTAAATTCAATTACTAACATCTACTTACTTCGCAATATTCAGTGATTATACAGAAACATTCATCATCAATTAATTTGTCTAGGAACTTCAGAATGTTTGGATTTGAGAGCTGTGATAACAAGGCTGCTTCCTGTTCAGCAGCATCAGTTTCTTTGGGTTTTTTTTCATTGAGATAAATTTTTTTTAGAACCTTTTGGGAACTATAAATGAAAAAATTTTTAGATAAGCTTGAGTTTGATTTAAACATTCATAAAGCATGAGGTAATATCAAAAGGTTCCTAAACTAGTTATGTTTAATAAAAATAACTTATTTACCTAATGATGAAAGTAAACAAACAAGGTTTGTTTTAGAAGCATTGAGATGTATTGAAAGATAGAGAAATAATTTTTTATTATTCTCAAACGCGTGATAATGCTAATAAATAGCATGATCAGGATAAATTATCCATACATTGCAGAAAAATATGCTACTGGCCAGCCATGAGACTCGAACTCACATCCCTGTGATTACGCGTCAAGTGCTTTACCATTAAGCTAAACTGCCCAGTAATGAATTCTTCTGCAATTTTAGAACTTATAAATTTAGCTTCATAAGACGCTGACGTTAATACCTAAGTTTTAACATCATTTCCTTTGAAAATAACCACCTTGTACAGCAATACACTGGTCCCAGCATTCCACTTTTGGAATCTGGCCTGGAAGTTGTTATCTGTTAGCAAGTCAAGGACCTTCTGTGATTTGCTCTTGATTTTGACAATGGTGCTAAAACGGCAACATTTGAGCTCCCTTTTCATCTCGGGGAAGAGATGGAAGAACATAGGTGCTACATCTAGTGAATAGGGTGGGTGTGGAAGTGATACCAAGTTATTTTTGGTGAGAAACTCGTGAGGAAGGAGAGCTCAGAGACAGGATGCATTGTTGTCAGGAAGAATCCAATTCTTCATGCTTCACTGATCCAGTTGCTTTTATCGATTGTCCTCCCTCAGATGCTTCAAAATGTCACAGTAGAATTTTCAATTGATGGTCTGGCTTTGCAGGATGAATTGTTGATGTACAATATTGTGGATGAAACAAAAAAAACAAAATGCTCTTGATTGAGCTGCAGATCAATCATGCCTTTTGAAACATCTGCCCCACACAAAACATTGCATACAAACCATTGCCTTGTTGCCGTAAACTTGCCAAAGCATGCTCAATGCCTCTGTAGCAGACTTCCTGAGTTTAACACAAAATTTCATGTTGGCTCTTTGTTCCAACTTCCTGTCCAGGATAAAATTGCAGACTACCACATACACATGAGCACAAGAACACAAATTTCACAATTTGTGAAGTAAGCACAGCAACGTCACTTGGCACACTGCCTCACGAAGGTCACTGCTAGCTCTTACTTTGCATGCAACCATGTGCTGCCATCTGTTGGTATGCTACAGAACTAGTTTGGGAACTTTTTGATACCACCTAATATGTCTAACAGAGCACATGTCAATATACAAACAGTTGTGTGTATACTCACACACACATACATACATACATGCATACATACATACATACATACATACACACTAACAATCATCATCATCATTATTTAATGTTCACTTTTTTTGCTTGCATGGTTTGATATGACCTGCCAAGTCAGACGACTGCACCAAACTCTACTGTCTGCTTTTTCTGGATGCCCTTCCTAACACCAATCACTTTACAGAGTGCACTGAGTATATATTACATGGTACCAGAACCAGCAACAGCAAGGTTACCTATTAACTTGCTAGACAAGGTCACTCAACTGAGTGAAGAGTAGAATTGAGGGAGGTGGCCTTGAGCCAGGCAATGAAAGTTTAGAGTATGAGTAGAGTGACAGAAATAGGTATCTTGCAGAAGTGGAGATATATGGCTATCCAAGTTTTATATATATATATATATATATATATATATATATATATATATATATATATATATATATAGAGAGAGAGAGAGAGAGAGAGAGAGAGAGAGAGATTTTACCCAAATGTGACAGGGAGGTATATATAAGTGATGGAAGGAGTGGGTGTTAGCAAGATGAGTGTAGAGGAGATATTTATTAAAGACAGACTGAGTGCAATTAAGTTCGTGGGAGCCCAAAAGGAGAGTGGGAGATAAAGGGAAGAGGACTGAAGGTGTGTTAGGAAGATGAGTGTTGGGGGAGAGATTTGTCAGGGACAAATTGTGCGCAGGGGCAGAGACATAAATGATATGCCTTTAGGGTCTCAATTTTACTTACATGAACAGGTTTTCTCAAGCACAACAAATCACCAACCATCTCAGCTCTTTGTCAACTCCTCAGTGAGACTCAAGATCTGAAGGTAATTTTTCACTACTTCATCCCATGTCATCCTGGATCTTCCTCTTACACACACACACACACACACACACACACCGAAAGACATATACTCAACATTTGTATCTGTAAGTCTGCTTCTTATTCGCGTATGTGTTAATGTATCAAGTATATATAAGAATGCACAATAAGAGGAATGTTTAGGTTTATTTTTTGGCCAAGGACAAGGAACACACATGCATGCAGTAGAACCTCAGTTTCCAAATTTAATTTGTTTCTGAAGGCTGTTTGTCACCCAAAATGTTTTTAAACCAAAACTATTTTTCCTATCGAAAATTCAAAAGAAGGCACAGTGAATTTGAGCAGGAATGTGCACTGAGTGAAACCTAGATAGCACCCGATGCTCTGCTGTTTGATGTCAACCTGATACTCCCAACTTGATGTCAACCATTGTTGCCAGCTTGCATGTTCATCACCCAAGATGTTTTATGTTTGAAAAATTGTTTGTAAATCAATTTTTTTTTTGTGATGAAAGGCATTCATAAATCGAAATTCAACTGTATATATTAAAGGTTCAAAAGTTTATAAATTGCTTCATCATAAAAAAACAAGTTCAAAATTTTTAACAGTATCTTTTGTCAGAAAGTGATGTTTTCTCATGTTACCAAATAGATGTACAAAGAGTAGGGTGAGAGAAATAAAACTAAAAGAGAAAGAATATGGAAGCATAAGGAGGGGAACAAATCTGAAGAGATGTAGCAATTTTTCCTTGTGCATGGTTATTATGAGTCCACAATCAAGTGGACTCATAGCTGAGCCCAGACCACAGACAGAGCCTCACCACATCACATATACAGATAAAAAAATAGGCCTCTTTTCCTACCAGTCTTCATATCAGTTCTACCACTTCAACAAATTATACAACTTTCACTCATTTCCTCTCATTCTCAAACTGCTTCTGTCTTTCCCAAGCTCCTCACTGCTCCTTGAATAGAAAGGAAATCTTGTGTCACTTCTTGATCCAAAGGTACCCCACCCCAACAACTTACATTCAACATTTTTAACCTTTTAGCACTCAGATTACTCTATCAATGTAATGCTTATTTATTCATATTGTTTTGAATTAATCATGTTTTATCTTGTAGCTTCGGGATTTCAATGATGTGATTATAATGACATTGTACAGTAAGTGTGAGAGGCCAATTGAACATAAAACAGGTAAAATATTTGGGCCAGATATGGGCAGTGTAAGTGCTAAAGGGTAAAACTTTTTGATAGTAACCTGCTTGCAAATTTTTCATGTTATTAGATAGTGAACTTCTTAACTACACAGCCATGCCAGTGCCTTATCAAGTGGATTATAAGCTTACATGTTAGGGTCCAAATTCACCAAGTGGTTCATTGTCTCCAACTAAGTTATTTCAAGTTGCTGAAGTTCATTTGACTTCTGAGAAGAGATATCAAATTTTTGGTAAAAGCTGCCTATGATAGACCATCTTATAAGGGAGAATTTCTCTCATGTCTGTTTGATTCTACAGAATCCAGAATTGAGTACCAACCTATAAATTGCGTGTGTTTGAGAAAGGATTAACTTACTAGGTAACAGTATCATCTGTATGACAGTGATGCCTATTTAAAACCATCACATGATGTCAAGGTAAGGGGATGCAAACACACACATACCTGTCTCTACCTGCTGGGGTTTTTTTTTGGGGGGGGGGGTTACAATTCTGAACCATTTAATTGTGTGCATACGTATATGCGTGTGTATGTGTGTGTGTATGTAAGGTATATATATCTGCATGTGCAGGGGCAATAATACATACAGATACACATATTTATGGGTGTACATATGTACATATACATACAAGTACGTGTTGTATGTGTAGGTGTTGATATGTATAAATATCTATATACATGTTTAATACATGCATGTGTATACATCTTCACATATATATATTCTTCTACTACTAAGCACTGACCTGTCCTCTAACCAACCTAACCTATATTCCCAAATTCTTCATTCCACCATTTTACTAACCCTACCCCCTCTCTCTGCCCTTCACTTAGGCTCTATCACTACATACCTGACGCTCCTTTACTCATTATACTCTCATACCTCTCTCTCTCTATCACCCATCACCCCCCCCCATTCCTTCTCTCTGCCACTCCTTTACTCTTTACCCTATCATCTTTTGCATCCTCATATCTTTCTCTCTCTATCACCCTCACCTCCCCATACCTTCTATCAATATATCTTGACTGACCCCTAACCAGTTCATTTTCCCTCTCTTCATCACTTTATTATCTCTCTCTCTGTTTTTCTTCTTTTCTTTTTTCTTTTCTTTGTTCCTCTCTTCCTGTTTTCGATTTGACCTTACAAATACATTCCCAACTTTTAAGTCACTTTAAATAAAACCCTGGATTCAATATCAATAACACTGTGTACAAACTCTATACTTGGAATGACCAATTTTAAAAACAATTGGAACTTACTCACAAGGTACTGGAATCTCATACGTATACCATTCTACCTAAATATTGGATCTACAGATGCAATATCCCTGCATATCTCATGTCTATTTTCATTCCTCTATTTCACTCTCTATTTCATATCTTATCTAGAATAACTGTTACTTAACCATTTTCTTACACCATCTCCGATGAAGGGATATATAAAATATCCCGGAAACAGCTGTAAGACCTTCTCTTTATAAATGCTCTGAAATCTTTCACAGCCTTGGTTTTTTATCTCATTCTGAAAATGTTTATATATATATATATATATATAATGGGTAAATATTATTATAAGATCTGGTAATTATTCATATATTAATATATTAATTAATATCGATTAATTATCAGGGGGCCAGCACATTTAAAGAATCAAAGAGATTCAGAAATATTATCTGCAATCTCAGGGATTAAGGTACATTTTAAAAATAACGTTGACCACTAACGTGGACAATTAATGCGCTAGAAATAGATCACATTTTGTGTCTATTAAGACCTAAAAAGTTCTCAACATGAAATATAGCAGCATACCAAAAACGTGAGCAGGCAAGACATTTAAAATCACCTAAAAAAATCATTATTAAACAGGAACCAGGTTTCGGATTTAACAAATTCTTACCATTTGTCTATTCCTCATCAGCCTGATTTGTAATGTAGCAGTAATTTTCAGAATCTTATACATAGTTGCCCACCGCCATGTGTGCGCGTGC
>NC_068984.1:114378812-114380768 GCF_001194135.2 Octopus bimaculoides | reverse complement strand
AACTTTTTAGGTCTTAATAGACACAAAATGTGATCTATTTCTAGCGCATTAATTGTCCACGTTAGTGGTCAACGTTATTTTTAAAATGTACCTTAATCCCTGAGATTGCAGATAATATTTCTGAATCTCTTTGATTCTTTAAATGTGCTGGCCCCCTGATAATTAATCGATATTAATTAATATATTAATATATGAATAATTACCAGATCTTATAATAATATTTACCCATTACTCATGTTCTCATTCTGAATATATTCGACGCAGTAAATAGTTTCTGCGGATATATTCCTGGAATTAGCGCGCCAAAACGAAGGCTTTTGAACTTTACCATTAAGCTGTAATTAGCAGAACCATATGCACGCGCACACATGGCGGTGGGCAACTATGTATAAGATTCTGAAAATTACTGCTACATTACAAATCAGGCTGATGAGGAATAGACAAATGGTAAGAATTTGTTAAATCCGAAACCTGGTTCCTGTTTAATATATATATATATATATAGGTAGGTAGGTAGGTAGGTAGGTAGGAAGGTAGATAGATTGACAAACAGATAGATAGATAGACAGTGGGGAGAGATGACAGACAGACAGACAAATAGGTAGATAGATAGACAGATAGACAGGTAGGTAGGTAGGTAGGTAGGTAGGTAGATAGATAGATAGATAGATAGATAGATAGATAGATAGATAGATAGATAGATAGATGATGGGCTTCTTTCAGCTTTCACCTACCAAATCCAATCACAAGGATTGGGTTGGCCCAGGGCTATCAAAAAAGACATGCAGTGGGACTGAACTGAAAATCACATGGTTAGGAAACACACTTCTTAACCACACAGCTATGCCTGTACTAGATAGAGTGAAAATAATCTTCTTAAGAGGAACTTATTTATTTAAATTATCTAAAGAGTTCTGTTCAATATTATCTTCAAAAACATCAGACAACTAAAAATCTCCTAACATAATCCAATCTTTTGATGAATTTCCACAAACTGTTGTAGACAATGCTATCAACACAAGGTTATTTTAAACACAAACATTAACTCCTCGCTTGAATGAACAATGTAAATCAGCTGATAAAACCCACTAGGCAGGTGATCATTTAATGTTAGTCATGATCTGAATATCTACCAAGCAAATCCTGACGTGTATATGTCTGTGTATCTGTATGTGTATGTGGGGAGGGTGCGTGTGTGCTCACGTGCACGTATGTGTGTGTGAGTGTGCACGTGCATGCATGCATGTGTGTGCGTATATATTGTCATTTTGTTGTATTTTTTTTTGTATATATTTTACCAAGAATAGAGAAATCATTATTTGGGAGTATAGCTTTAATTAACTGATAAGTATACCAAAACGAATATCACAAATACAGGTGACATGTTAATTACAAAGGTGATATTTTCCCAGCGTGTTTTTCATGGAAGACAGGAAAGGAACAACCTTACTTGTATGACAATGATGTTCATTTATGGCATTCACATGATGTGTAAAGAAGGATACACATAGGCATATACACATGCATACATAGATACATACATACATACATACATGTACACACACATACAGATACATTTATATATGATGGAGTTCTTTTAGTTTCTTATTTCTTTATTGCCCACAAGGGGCTAAACATAGAGGGGACAAACAAGGACAGACAAAGGGATTAAGTCGATTACATCGACCCCAGTGTGTAACTGGTACTTAATTTATCGACCCCCCAAAAGGATGAAAGGCAAAGTCCAACCCAATCCAGCATGGAAAATGAACGTTAAATGATGATAATGATGATGGTGGTGGTGGTGGTGTGTGTGTGTGTGTGTGTGTGTGTGTGTGTACTGATCTCTAACTGTGGAGGGAACCTGTGGAAGAGGTAGACTCCCAGGAAGACATGGGATGAAGTAGTGAAATATGATCTTCAGATGTTGACTCACGGAGGGGATGACAAGTGACT
>NC_068984.1:114375136-114378619 GCF_001194135.2 Octopus bimaculoides | reverse complement strand
TTATGGAGTGGCTGGAAATAGGTAAGAGCTGGTAATAAGAAGGGCATCAAGCTATAGAAAATTTGCCTCAGAAAACTCTGACTGACCCGTGCAAGCATAGAAAAGCAGATATTAAAATGGTGGCGGTGACAGTGGTGGTGGTGGTGGTGGTAGTGGTGGTGGTGGTGGTGGTGGTGGTGGAGGAGGTGATGATGATACATTCTAATTATTCTACTCTCTGAACAAGTAAATCTTATCTATATGGAGCAAAATATTATTTTCAAGTTCAACATTTAATTTTATCAATGTACAAATCATTGCAAATTGTACCACAACGTGGTGTGAAGATGATTTTGAAAACTTCATAGTTAAATACATAATGAAAATTAAATGCAACAAAAATGTAAATAAGATTTCTCATGCCAATGGACATTAAAATATTGGTGTCCCTTTACACAGAGAAACAAAATAAGAATGCAAGCATATCGAGAACGCTGTGCACAGTGTTTTTACTCAGTCCCCAATCAGAATAATTTGTCTGTTATATTCGCATTCTACTGAGGTTTTGATAGAAAAGTTAAACCTGTATTCTCTCATACCATAAACTAGCTAGCTCCGTGTATATATAAAATTGTAGTATTTTATATATAAAAAAAAGTACAAAACCAAGTTTTTAGTTTAATAATTCTTTTATTACCAAATTTTTTTGTGAAAAATCTATCCGCAACTAACATCCCTTGCCTGCTTGTTTCCTTCAAAAGAATTTTTAAGTTTCCCTTCCTTCTTGTACAACTTAAGGCCACAAAAAGCTGGCTGTGATTAAACAATATGAGCTGGCAAGTAAATACCAACGTTTTTGAAGCGGCATTTTCTTTCAATTGTGCTGAAACCAACCTAAAGTCACATGATTTAAAGCCACAAAAAGCATTCCGTGACTTCTAATTGATGTTGTAAAAACTCCCTATTCAAAATTTATTACATAAATTTCTTCATATAAATAAATTAAGCACATGTATGAACTGTTACATGTGTATTTATAATATACTTTTCAACTGCAGTCAATTTATATTCTTCATACTCTGAGGCAATAATTATTTTCTCTAATGAGTTTGTATATGTATATGTTTGTATAGGTATGTGTGATTCCTCTTTTATCCTCTTTTACTTGTTTCAGTCATTTGACTGCGGCCATGCTGGAGCACTGCCTTTAGTCGAGAAAATCGACCCCAGGACTTATTCTTTGTAAGCCTAGTACTTATTCTATCAGTCTTTTTTTTTTTTGCTGAACCGCTAAGTTACGGGGACGTAAACATACCAGCATCGGTTGTCAAGCGATAGTGGGGGACAAACACACATACATATATATATATATATATATATATATATACATATATATGACAGGCTTCTTTCAGTTTCCATCTACCAAATCTACTCACAAGGCTTTGGTCGGCCCGAGGCTATAGTAGAAGACACTTGCCCAAGGTGCCACGCAGTGGGACTGAACCCGGAGCCATGTAGTTGGTAAGCAAGCTACTTACCACACAGCCACTCCTGCGCCTGTAATAATTATTTTTAACAGAACAGATAGAATATAGATGTGATATTGATCATCGTTAATTATTGAAAGAACGCTGGTTAGTTTATGTATAGTTACTGAAAGAACAATGGTTAAAAATTTCTTAATATAAATAAACTAAGAACATGTATAAACTTAAATTAAGATGTGTATTTATAATATACTTTTCAACTGCAGTCACTTTATATTCTTGATACACTCAGGCAATAATTATCTTCTCTAATGAGTTTGTATATGTGTATGTTTATGTAGGTGTGTGTGATTGTAATAATTATTTTTAACAGAACAAATAGAATATGGATGGTAAATCAAATTGAGACATGTCAATGTTATCTAGTGGCTGTCTTTTGAGATGTGACATCGATCATTATTTGTTACTGAAAGAACGCTGGTTCACACATACAGACATTCACATACTTCTCTTGTACACACACACACACACATACTCACACAGAGTTGAAATGCTGATTGATTTTTCTTTTCAGCACTGGATGTTCACCATTCCACTTCCATTGCACGCATGCACACACTCACACACAAGCATTCACATACCTCCCTTTTACATACACACACATATACTCACAGAGAATTGAAACGCTGTTTGATTTTTTTTTTCCACTGTAGAATTTCCAACATCCCACTATCAATTTGTTACCACCCCTATCTTCCTTATTCATCTATCACCCCTTCCTTTTTCATTCACATGTTGTGATGGAGAAAAACACAAGAATATTATTATAGTAGATGATTATGCCCACCCACCTCACATCACTTTAACCCTTTAGCATTCAGACTACTCTGTGAAATGTAATGCTTATTCATCCACATTGTTTTGAATTAATCATGCATCACCTCACAGCTTTCAGATTTTGATGGTGTGATTGTTTATTTTTAGAATGATATTGTAGGGTAGGTGTGAAAGGTTGGATCTAGTCAATTTCAACATAAAGAAGATAAAATATTTGGGTCTGATATGGCTGGTTCAAATACTAAACTTCTTACAGTTTCATCCTCAGAATAGCCCTTCTATGGATTGCATTGTAGGGATTACATCATGCCTCATAGACACCTAACACATGCACACACGCATACACGCATGCATGCACACGTGCACACACACACACACACACACACAAGCACACATGAGTACACCAAAATCGTTGCCAGTACCACCTGACTGGCCTTCGTGCCCGTGGCACGTAAAAGCATCCACCACACTCTCGGAGTGGTTGGCATTAGGAAGGGCATCCAGCTGTAGAAACTCTGCCCAAATCAGATTGGAGCCTGGTGTAGCCATCCGGTTCACCAGTCCTCAGTCAAATCGTCCAACCCATGCTAGCATGGAAAGCGGACGTTAAACGATGATGATGATGATGATGACTAAGTTGAAAACATGCCTAATATGACAAAAACAGTCACTATTGCAACAAGAACAGGCACATATCCAAACTTTGATTGTGTTTCTAGACATGAGTTACATTTTGAGTGGTTGAATTTTGCTTCATTTCCACAATTTCAAGCAAGGTTATCTGTAATAGCAATTATTTACAGCCTGCCACTCGCAGTTGTTAGTGATAGTATGGAATTTTTATACCCCGATAATAAATTTCTGCATTCCTTATTTTCTTTGCTTCTGTAGGACAATCTATTCTCATTGATTCACCCTTCAAACATTCTCCAACACTGCAGTGGCAGCTGCTACAAAAGCAAGAAAATGTAACAAGGCTTCTGTCTAGATTTTAACCATGTATGGCTGTGCGGTAAGAAGCTTGCTTCCCAGCCACATGGTTCTGGATTCAGTCCCACTGCATGGCACCTTAGGCAAGTGTCTTCTACTATAACCTCAAGCCAACAAAAGCCTTGTGAATGGATTTGGTAGATGGAAGCTGAAAGAAGTCCATTGTATGTGTATATATATATATATATAT
>NC_068984.1:114374345-114374640 GCF_001194135.2 Octopus bimaculoides | reverse complement strand
GGAGGTTGGGGATTGTGGAATTGTTGGGAATGTTTTTAACTTTGGTGTTATATGTATTGCTTGAATTTCTTTGACATATGAAATATATGTATTTTCACTGGGTTTGTAAAAGAGAGTTGTGTAGCTCTCGAGTTATAAGGATTCACACAGACAGACAGACACACATTCTCATCTTTATATATAGAGATATATATATACATATTCTTTATTGCCCACAAGGGGCTAAACATAGAGGGGACAAACAAATTAAGTCGATTACATCGACCCCAGTGCGTAACTGGTGCTTTATTTATCG
>NC_068984.1:114365441-114373225 GCF_001194135.2 Octopus bimaculoides | reverse complement strand
ATACATATACGTGTACATATACATCTATATATATATACATATACATCTCTCTCTCTGAAAGTATCTGTCATTACAGTATCGAAATGTGATTGTTTCAGTTAGTGGAATAGTTTCATTTTTAAAGTGAAAGTATTTGACATGAGTGTTTTTGTTTCACTTTTGACACGTAATACTTAAATAGTGGAGGAGATATTATGTTGCCGTGGGCTCGAACTCTGCAAGAAGTTAAAAAATTTTTTTGACTAAAACACAACTGGAGCCCTAAGTAAGGCATGTGTAAAATTTGAATGAAATTGGTTGCGTAGTTCTCGAGTTTTAGGGATACACACACACAGACAGACAGACAGACAGACATTCTCATTTTTATATATATAGATATATATAAATATATATGCGTGATCTGATCAATAAGTATCCAGACTGTTGCCATAGTAACAAACTAAAGCATGCAAAGTGAAGTTGCTTGACACAGATTGACCTTGAACTCTGCTGTGCATGTGCACTAAGTTTTAACATTCTAGCTCACTTCTGCTGTTTACAGCAATACTTGGAAGGAAAGAGTGTAGCGAGTGATCATCGCATTGACCATGACAGAGAAAGTTGAGCAGAGAATCTGCATCAAATTTTGCTAAAAGCTTAGCAATACCTCTCAGAGGCCTACGCAAAGTTTTCAAAAGGTTTTCATCCTTCTTGACACAGTCAAGGAGATCTTGTGCTACTGAAACCCAAGTGTTTTTTTGGTCCCCTGAAAGCAGTTTTTGCAGAAACTAGCAGACAGGCATCTCATACCCAAATCTTCAGTGATAATGGACTAAACTGAACCGTAACTAATCTGCACATCCTCTGATAACTCACGGATGGTGATTCGATGATTTCCCCTCACAGCTGCATTCACATCTGTGATGTTTTTCTCAGTTTTGCTGAGTGTCTCCCAGAACATTCGTCAAATTGACATTTTTGAAGCCATCTTGGAAACGTCTGAACCACTCGTACACTTGTGTGCGGCTTATACACGTCTCTCCATACACTTTCTGTAACTTTGCCTAGGCCTCTGAGCAGGTATCGCCATGACAACTTTCTCTGTCATGGTCAATGAGACAATCACACGCTACACACCTTCCATCAAAGCACTGCTGTAGACAGCAGAAGTGAGCTAGAATGTTAAAACTTAGTGCACATGTACAGCAGAGTTCAAGGTCAATCATGCCAAGTAGCTTCACTCTGCGTACTTTAGCATCATTACTATAGCAACTGTCTGGATACTTATTGATCAGACCTCACATATAGATATTGTGTGTGTGTGTGTGCGTGTTTGTCCCACCACCACCACAGTTTGAAAATCAGTGTTGGTGCATTTATGTCTCCAGAACTTAGTGGTTCAGCAAAAGACACCAACAAAAAAAGGCCTGGGGTCGATTTGTTCGACTAAAACTCTTCAAGGCTAAAACTCTAGCATGGCCACAGTCTAATGGCTGAAACAAGTAAAAGATAAAAGATCTTATTCAGATTCCTAATTTAGAACTATGCCAACCAGAATATAGCTTGAGAGTTATACTTATAAATACAGAGGTGCTTGGATAGAAATCTAACAGCCTCAGCCCTCATCTTGAGAAGCTGGGCTTCACAAAACCAGAATGAACACAGCCAATTAGGAAATTACTGTTACGAGGTCTCTGAGAAAAATGTAAAACATTCCAGAAGTTTGGTATTCAATAAGCGCATACGTTCAAGTGTAAACATATTAATATGCAAATATATGTACACATATACATGAGTCAAAGCATACAGATCCACACATGCAATGATATCCATACTTGAACATAGGCATACATGTGAACATACATACCTACCTACCAACATACATACATACATACGTATATACGTACGTGCATACATACATAATACATAGTCATACATACTTACATATATATGCAAATAGCCAGGTGGTATTAGCTAGTTTGTGAGTAAGAAACCAGTTCTTTCTCCATTGGTGAGAAATTCTAAAAAATAACCCAGAATGAACAAACAATAAATACATACATGCATGCATACATATGCACACAAATATACAATCATACATATACACATACATACATATATAAATATTCATCCATAGACAGATGCACAATGATAGACAGACAAGCAGACGGATAGATAGATAAATAGATAGATAGATAGATTCCTGCATTTTATGTGAACAAAGCTTACAGCCAGAGATATCTAAGTAGCATTATTGACCCCTGGGCAAATTACTGAACCGGACCCTACAATATTAATTTATTGAGAGCAAACTACAGCATACACAGATCAAAATTGGGCCTACTGGAACTGTGGGGTCCCTGGCCAACTGCCCAATATGTACGTGCCTTAAGACAACACAGACTACATCTACAAAATAAAGTATTTGCTACTTTGGGTAATGTCATAATCCTTATTGGCTTCAGTTTCAAATCTGGTCATAGCTGCTATGAGATCTAAAGAAATAAATATATATTCTAGCTGGGGTGCATGTTAGCTGTAGTCTAATTTCAGGAGGTTGGGGTAGTGTACGTAATCTGCCATTGGACATCCTATAACCGGATCTCCTTCGACCTCAATTCTTTTTAGCCAATGAGCTATGGTTCCTTATTGAAGGATTAGCAGATAGACATACATATAGGTTATTAGTGTTTACTTTGTATAATGTTCTTAATGTATACACTCATTACACATATATACATGCACACATACACATACCTGTATGATAGATGGACACATACATACGTGGTTGTATCAGCAGGCAATAATGAGATAGTATTAGGTACACACACACACATGTATTGCATGTAAGTAAATACATACATACAAGTATCAGGTCATCCCATAAGTTCTGTCCAAATTTTGAATAAAGAAAACAAGTGATTAAATGTTATATTTAGTTGAAATTTAATCATCAATGTACTTTCCCTGATTATCTATGATTTCGATGCATCTATTTACAAGCTTTTTAATCCCATCAATGTATAACTCTTTTGGTTTCAAAGCGAAGAACTCTGAAATGTCAGTTTCGACCTCCTCCTCCTGGCTTGCAAAAGTTATGTTCCCCAAATGATTCTGTAAACTACAAAACAAATGGTAGTCTGAAGGAGCAAGGTTGGGAGAATAAGGTGGATGAAGAATTTTTTCCCTATGAAGCTCTTCGATCTTCTGTGATGTGATCTTTGCAGTGTGGAGTTGCGCATTGCCCTGATTCACTCCTTTTTGATTCACTAAAGCAGATCTTTTTTTCTTCAAAGCTTGGTTCAAACGCTCTAATTGCTGACAGTAGACTTGAGTGTTGATTGTTGCATTAGGCGGTAACAATTCAAGGTGAATTACACCTTTGCAATTACACCAGATAGAGAGAAGAACCTCTTTCCCATGAAGTTCCCTTCTTGGTTGTGGTTGAGCTTTTTCCCTTTTACCAAGCCACTGTTTACGACGTTTAACATTTCGATAGAAGATCCATTTTTCGTCACCAGTCACAAGTCTATCCAAAAAGGGTGAAATGAGTTCGTGAGAATGGAGAGAAGAGCAGATGTCAACTCAGGATTTGCAGTTGCTTTCGGACAATTCATGAGGCACCCATTTTCCAAGTTTAGGAACCTTTCCAAGTTGTTGAAGATGACGATGAACAGTTGTATGGTTTGAACTAAGCTTTATTGCCAATTCTTCAACTGATAATGCAGGATTTTCTTCAAGTAATGCCTCAGGGAGCTTATCATCAAACTCAACTGGAAGTCCTGAGAGAGGATCAAAGATAAATTAAGGATAAAGAATAAAGAAAGCAAAAGTAAAAGTGAAGAAAAATAAGTGCATACATAAAGCCAGTTAGGCATAGGGTCGGGGTTTAGGGCTTGCTAGCTAAGGCTAAAGAACAAAGGGTGGAGGGCAGAGATATACAAAGCTTAAGGGTATTCTGTGGTATAGGTTGAATGTTAGGGGAGGGAACAAAGACAATCAAATAATAAGATCTAACTTTTAAGGAATTGTAGTATTAAGTGTGATTGATTTATCAGGTAAAGTGGAAAATGTAGAAAGTTGCTTTAGATATGAATATGTTATGTGTTAGTGGAGACCACTTGTAATATTAGAATATGTTTGCCTGGAGAGGAAAAACCTGGTAGTAATAGTAGAGTACTACTTTTCATTAAGAAGCTCAAAGAAAGAGGGGGTTATATAATAAATTACACCTAGATCGGAGTCAGAGGAAACACCAGAGCAGACTCCTATCTCACCTGGGTCGCTGACCGTAAATATAATTTTACACCCTTTCACAAACTATAATCTCCACTCAACTCCCCGGTTAATAAGAGTCAAAATCTCACTTAGCAGCCCTCTCAAAGGCTGTGATCTATTGAGTCACCCTTACATCATCTAATGGCAATATATACATAAATATATGTATGTGTGTGTGTGTAAAGATAGATAGATAGATAGATAGATAGATAGATAGATACATAGATAGATAGATACAGAGAGGGAGGAGTAACCCATGGAAAAATTTTTTTTTAAATGAATGGATACACTCATACATGCACACATGCACGTACAAACAGACACACACACACAAAACGTGTGTTTGTGATGAATATCACATCTTTTCAGTTAAATCTCAGACAGCAGAGTGAGACTGAACTTAACTAAAGCATGAAATATTAAAAAAGTATCTAATATATTAGAATAGCATTAGACATGGTAAAAGTTTAGTTCGATATAAAAAAAACCCATCTGATATATCAGAATAGTGTAACAAGACAAGAGAACTATGTTATTGCTTCAGGTTTTAATGTTCATCTGTATTGCCCATATAACATAGTAGAAGTTAGCATTTACACAGATAGAAAGGTGGAAAGATAAAGATATTGGTGGATAAGAATATGGAGAAAGGGATGGATATATATATAGAGAGAGACATAGGCAGATTACATTATTTACATTCTCTTAAATATAGAACTGGAATAGGCAGATTAATCAATAAAAAGATAGTTAGATATATGGAAGAGTAAATAGATGAATTGGTGGTTGGGTAGATAAATAGACTGAGGGAATGTTAAATAGCTATGTATATAGAAATACATAGACTGGTTAATTTATAAAGAGTCCAGTTAAAATAAATTCAACAAGAAAATAACTGTAGAGTGAGCTTTTTTTTTCTGGGTAAGCTGTTAATGTCAAGTTGTGAGCATGTTCAGATTCAAAAATGCTTCAACAGATGTGACGTTTGCATAGCACGGTGAAATAGTAACCTTCTCCTCCTCATCATCACTGTTTGATGTCTGTTTTCCATACTGAAATGGGTTGGACAGTTCAACAGGAACCAGCAAGTTAGAGGACCACACCAGACCCCAATGTCTGCTTTGGTGTAGCTTCTGTGACTGGATGTCTTCCCTAATGCCAACCACTTTGCAGAATGTACTGGTTGTTTTCTTTATTTAATTTTTTTTTGGCAATGATACTAGTGAAGTCACCAAGTAACTTGCAAAACAAGATGCCTCAGCTGAGTGGAGATGTAATATTGAGGGTGGTGGCTTTATGCCAGATGCTGAGAGAGAGTAGCAAAAGAGAAAGAGATAGTGAGAGTGTACTGTCAGAGTGCACAGGGAATATAAGACAGAGTAATTATATAGGATCAGAAAGGGTGGGTAGGTAGGTAGGTAAGTTTGTGTGAAAGGCATATGACAGATGGTTAGAGATGAGGATAGGTGTGGACTCAATGAATGGGACATATGAGTGGAAGCATGGTCAGTAGTGAAGAACAGTTTGAGTGGAGAGTAAAAGAAACAGGAGTAGGTCAAGTAGGAGAAAGAAGTGATAAGTGACAATATTAGGGAGACAATGTAAAGTAGGAGAATAAATGGTATGCAGCACCTCAGTGAGTTGTGCCATAGTTAGAAGAGTGATAGAGGGATGGATGTTAGAAGATGAGTTGTGGGAAAAGGCTTGATAAGATTTTGTTTTTATTTAGGTGGATGGATCTTCCTATATTGCCAGTAATCTCAATCCTTTGTCATCTCCTTTGTGAGGTTCGCCATCTTGAGGTCAGTCTTCACTACTTCATGTCACATTTTTCTGGGTTTCCCTCTTCCACAGGTTCCATCCACATTTAGCAATCAACACTTCTTTATGCAACTGTCTTCACTCATTTGCATCACATGACCATACAAGTGCAGTCTTCTCTCTTGCACACCGCATCTAATGCACCTTGTGCCCAATTTCTCTCAACACATTTGTACTTTGTTGTACATGCACATACGCACTGATGCGGCACAGCCAGCCAAGCATGCCAGCTTCATTTCTTTCTTGTTTTCACATATCCTCTGCATTCATGGCCCAAGTTTCACAACCATGTAACATTGCTGTTTGTATAAAAACATGATAGAATCTGCCTTTCATTCTGAGAGAAGGGTTTTTTCTTTTTACCAAGAGAGGCATATATATTGCTACATGTCAATATCACAATTCATGGTAAGCTTAAATTTTCTAATGAAGTATGCTTTGGTTATCTGAAGATTTACTGCATCTTTCATTACTTCTAAGGCTTTTGTTGATATGCTTCCTCCACTTGCTTGTCATGCTAGTGTTGGAACACTGCACTGAGTGGTATTGCATTATAGGATCCTGGAGCATTGTGTGTGTGTATGTGTGTGTGAGCACGTGCATGCATGTATGTATGTATGTATACTAGTGCGAACATGTTATCTTTAAGATACCACGTTTTACATTGATTTGATATCATTGCATCATATATTCCTATAGTATATATGCATAAGTATACATATGATATGCTTGTAAGAAGAACATTGGCAAGACATACAACATGAAAGAAACTCCGAAGTCCACAATGGAAATGTAAAATAGAGAGCTATAAGATGAAAAGTAGTTATGCTAAAGGAATGTTCATTTACAAAGCAATGAAAAAATTACTGCCGAAATACTGCCAATAAATTTTAATACATTATACTTCAAAACATTGGACAAATCATCAATTGGTGCCAGCATCATCATCTAACATTCATTTTCCATGCAGGTGTGAGTTGGATAGTTTGTCAGAAACTGCTTAGCCAGAAGGCTGCATAGAACTTCAATGTCTGCTTTTCTATAGCAGGGTGCCCTTTCTAATACCAGACACTTTTTACAGTGTTTAGGGTACTATTTTTCTATGCACTGGCAAAAGTGAGGTCACCAAGTAACTCACAAAACATGGCTACCCTAACTGGAAAGAGAAAGAGATGTGTTTTCCACAGTGTATGATTGTGGAAAAATCCACTGAAAATATAGTTCAATTTTTCAGTATTAATCATCAAGCAGTTAATAACATAGTCAAAAGGTGGACTGAAAAAGAGCATTCCTGAGCAAAGAAGAGATATGGGAGGTTACAGAAAGTTTCCAAGAGGTCAAAGAAGGCAGTTAAATGGAAAGTAATTAAACATTATCTTGCAACTGTTAGGAAGGCTACAAATTCTATGAATATGGTGTCATATTACATAAAAACAGTTTTGAAAGACCATAGACATGAATGAAGAATTGCAAGAAAGAAGCCAATGGTTTTAAAAGCTAATAAGACTGAAAGAGTTGACTGAACAGAAAAGTTTTGCAACAAGGAACCCCAAGTTGTAGTTACTAAAAATATGGCCTGACAAAAACAAATTCAGCAATTTTTCCAATCTAATTCAAAACTATATGGGGCACAGCTAAACTGAAACATCAAAGCTAAACCACTTGCAAGGGACTGTTAAATATGGGGGAGTTGGGGGGAGGTATCA
>NC_068984.1:114356833-114365431 GCF_001194135.2 Octopus bimaculoides | reverse complement strand
CAAGGGACTGTTAAATATGGGGGAGTTGGGGGGAGGTATCATTTGGGGGTGGGGGTACGGTTGGCGCAATAGGTTGATCAGACCTCATTTTTGTTGAAAACATTTTTAAATGGCCCAGAATGCTCTCAAAGACTTTAAAAGGGTCTGTCACCCATCTTTTCTGATGTGGGAATCGATAAGAAGACCATTAACAACAAAAAAACAAAAAAAAACAATTAGAGCAGAAGCCATACAAGCAAGTAAGGAATCACAAATTTGGGAATAAAACCTCCCATTTGGATTCCTCAAACCCCAATCTTAATCCAATGGAACATATATGAGAACATCCCGATAGAAGGTTATTGTAGGCCACTGCATATTTCTGTATTATTCCAACCTATATGTATATCAACAGGTTGAGTGAGAGTATGTGTGTGTGTATATATAAAAACATGCGTGTGTGCGCGGGCTAGTGAGAGAACAAGCACATGCGTTCCCGTGTTTTACCTCTTAAATATGAGATGAATGAGTATCTTCCAGGAAGAATATATTGGAATATTGAAATAAGTTAAGAATTAAATTAACTTGATAATTTAAGCATTATTTTAGAATTGATTACGAAAACGAAATTTAATTCTGAAATAAAATAGTGTCCGTTGTTAGAATTAAAAGCGTAAAAGTAAAATATAATTAGAATTTTGATCTTAAAAAAAGATCAAAAACAAATTCACTTTGAGTTAAAGAAGTAGAATATAAATCGAAAATAATAATTGAATCATTAAAAACAAACTTTTTTTCGTTTTCTTCTTTATCTTTACAAAGGAAGACAGTGCCAAAATGACCAGATCCGAGTTTTTTCCCAATCACATATCTTTCAGCCAGAACTGTTGGTACTTTATTTGAGCCTTCTGCAGGACGATTAGTTATCATTTTAGTTGCAAATCAGTTTTCTTTTTGTAATCCTTAATATTTCCTAGGAAGTGAATTGAAATGAAAGTGAACCCGAAAATAAAATTCCGAAATGCGTCCTCTAGAACAAAGGATATTGATCTATTACTCATTAAGAGTGGGTCGGTTGAACCAGCAATCCTATTCTGTCTAGTTACTTGTTTTTCTTTAAATGAGAACCAACGTGCTCAGTGATGCGGTTACTTATTTTGACGCGAAATTAATAACAACCTCTCAAGCAAAACGTTGATTTAAATCCATCTGGAGATAGACATATATATTTTTTAATTAATTACTTAACAAGTCCAAGGTACACTTGTAAAAAAAAATTGTTTCCATAGAAACTGATTAACAAGTGGGAATTTTTTAAATTTATATAAACAAGTGATAGGTCTTATGTTCCGTGAAACATACTCGTGTCGTTTGTATCTAAATGTTATTTCGATACAATAAAATATAATATATATATTAACAAAATCGAATTGAGCTTATAGTAACAAAATATTAATAATTTTTTAAACTAAGTTTGATCACCCTTAGCAACAGCTTTACGAAACTGCGGCGAAACATTTAAAAACATAATGCATGTTATTAATATTTGGCCTAAATAAAGGAATATATAATTAAGTTTTCTCACATAAATTTGTATTTATACTTGTTTTGATTTCAAAAATCCATATGTAACTCCGTTATTTTCAATATCTATGTTAGTTTTATTTATTCCAAAATAGTAAACAAACCAATTAACATGAATTCTATAATGCTATGACATATTTACTTCATTGAAAATTGTAACACACAAATATTTATTTCCCTATGTGACGAAATAGAAATGGAAATATTTAAAATTTACGATTCGTTTTAAATAGTATTTTAGATATATTATTCAGTTAGCAATATTGTTTTAAGTGTGTACGATGCATAATATGAGGAATAAGGATTTAAATATCCAGTGCGATGGAAGGTGTGGTGTTCTTCCATGTTGCTTTGTTGAAGGGAGAAAGGTAAATATTCGTTCACTTTGATATATATATTCAAATCGGAATGAAATAACCTAAAATTTAGTTTTATTTTAAATAATTAGTCATTTTTGGCATTCTTTTTGAGGTCCACTGACATATTTACGTTCTTTCGATAATCTATATTCTTGTCTACAATATATAATTGCGATGTCGTATAATAAGCTTCTGTATTTGTATGTATACAGCACAACACGGGGAACTGGAGACTCATGGCAAGCCGACCCCAGGAACATGAGTGATGATAATAAATATGTTTTTCCATGCAGAAAGCACATATTAAACACACGTTGTAACGAGGTAACAGCGGAGCCCTCTACGTTTGTCAAATCTTGCTAGAAATAGGAAGCAAATCTTCAAAAGATGGATCGGAATAAATATACTTTCTGAACCGGCCTTTTCCTTATTGTAGTATCAATGTCTTTCTCGTTGTTCTACGAAGGGTTTTCCTATTGTGAACTGTAAAAATACATGACTAAAGGTGTGAGCAAATTAAGGAATATAATTTAAATCAAATCATTAGCATTGTACTGTTTTCACTGGCTGGAAATTTGAAATTGTTTCGATTTCTGAGGATGAAAATGTAATTAGAAATGCAATATCTTGTTTTTACTCTTCAAATATATTCATCCACTTATGTTTCCGGTCATCACTGGAACTGAAAGCAGTGAAACAATCATTCTTAGACAAATGGTAAGAACGTTTCTGTAATCATTGAAACGCTGTTGCTTTAATTTTTTCAGGATGAAACTATCAAAATTATTAGTATTTTCTTTGACATACCAAGAGGATAGTTGATTACATCAATCTGAGTTCTTGAGTGGATTTAGTAAGAAGAAACTGAAAGAAGCCCTTCGTGCGCTCGTCTGTGTATATATATATATATATATATGTATATATATACACACACACACACACACACACGCACACACACACACACACACACACACACACACACATATATATATATATATATATATATATATCATTATCATTATCATCGTTTAACGTCCGCTTTCCATGCTAGCATGGGTTGGACGATTTGACTGCAGAGTGGTGGACCAGATGGCTACACCAGGCTCCATTCTGATTTAGCAGAGTTTCTACAGCTGGATGCCCTTCCTAATGCCAACCACTCTGAGAGTGTAGTGGGTGCTTTTACGTGCCACCGGCACGAAGGCCAGTCAGGCGGTACTGGCAACGGCCATACTCAAAATGGTGTATTTTACGTGCCACCTGCACAGGAGCCAGTCCAGCGGTACTGGCAACGAACTCGCTCGAATGTCTTTTCACGTGCCACACACACACACACACGTTGGTGTCTTACAATTTCCATCTCAGCGTGAATTTGGTAAATTAAAACTTACAGAACTGCTTTGAGTATGTGTGTCTGTATAGCCGCCATATGCCCATGGGCATATGGCGCAGTGGTTAAGAGCATGGGCTACTAACCCCGAGATTCCAAGATTCCGAGTTTGATGATACAGTAGTCCCCTGGTATTCGTGGGGGTTATGTTCCTAGAGCACCCTCAAATAGTGAAAAACTGCGAATATTGGAGACATGGTCTGTAAAAATGCCTATAAATGTCAAAATATAATGTTTCATATATATATAATATTTAATAATAATTTAATAAAAAATGAAGTAAAATGTATGGTTACTCACCAATAATGAATGATATTGATTTAAAAAAACTCCATTTGAGCATTGTTGCCAGTACTGCCTGACTGGCTCCTGTGCCAGTGGCACGTAAAAAGCACCATTTGAGCATGGTCGATGCCAGTGCCGGCTGACTGGTACCCTGCTGGTGGTATGTAGAAAGCACCATTCAAACATGGTCGATACCAGTACTGCCCGACTGGCCCTTGTGCTGGTGGCATGTAAAAAGCACCCACTACACTCTTCGAGTGGTTAGCATTAGGAAGGGTATCCAGCTGTAGAAACTTTGCCAGATCAGATTGGAGCCTGGTGCAGCCTTCTGGCTTGCCAGCTCTTAGTCGAACCATCCAGCCCATGCCAGCATGGAAATCAGATGTTAAACGACAATGATGATACTGAAAATAATGAAGGTAATGACTGCACAGCAATAAAGATTTAAATCTCTTCAGGTGTTTTAGGGGATGTCATATCTTCGTGCAAGACTTTCTTGGTGGACTTGAGGAACATTGTGATGGGAAGTTGCTGTCTTTGTTTCTTCATGGTGGTGAGGAGAGGTTTATATGTCTGCATGGCAGCATCGATGACATTTTTAAATTGGAGAGACCGAAACATGTAGGGATCTCATGCTTCTACCTTCCCTTGCAACTTCTTTGCTGTCCTTAAAAGGTCTGACAGACGTTTGATTGCCAGGCCCACCTCATCCTCTCTTCCTCTGGATTTGGCGCTTCCTCCTCCTCTTCACTGGCAGACTTCATTAACTCCAACAAATCTTCGTCTGTCAAGGTTTCAGAGTGGGCAGGGATGAGGTTGTTGACCTCATCTTGCATGATGTCATCAAAACATTCGCAAAAACACAGCACTCAACAAAATACTCTAGATAGCTACTGGATGCAGTTTTCTCCAAAAAAACCTACAAAATCTTCCTTTCGTATAATATGCACATACCACCAATGGGAGATTGAGCAGAGATTAAAAATAATCATGGATTTGAAAAATTTAGTTTGTATTACCACTAGATACAGTAATCTATACTATAATAATAAGAGAGAGAGAGAGAGAGAGGGACCAGCAAGTAACCTAATTTCAATGAGGCTGTATTGGCTCACAACCTTAAAAATTATTCTGTTGAAATAAACAATGTGTATAACCAAATGTAGCAATGATTTAAAAAAAAAAAGCACTGGTATAAAATTAACATTCACTCTCCTGTTGTATATATCTTTGATCTCTCATCACTAGCCCAAGTAATACTGGTGTGATACACTGAATATATATATATATATATATATATATATATATATATATATATATATATACATACATACATGCATTCACTACAATGAGAGGTTGTTGTTGAGAGACAAATACAGTGAGAGAGGGAGAGAGACTGTGTATGTATGAAATATAGATAGATGTTGCGATACTAATTAGCAAGCTTTGATTGAAAGCAGGAATAGGAGATACAAGATACAGTATACTCGTATCTAAAACAATCAACCGACATGATGCACGGCTATTCTAATCAGAGGGAGCTTCAACTGCGAATGGGCGTCCAGTAAGCCAGCAAATTCGGTATATTGTTATTAATAATTTAGCCTTAAAAAGTGTGAAAAATATATATTGCCACGAAAAAGCCATAAAAAATTGCAGACGATATTTACTATTCTGCAAATAGGCAGTGGTTTCTGCAAATAACCGGGACTGTGAATGCCAAACCACGAATAAGCGGGGGGTAGACTATATACACATATGAGCATTGGTGCAAAACAAGGTGGAAAAAAAGAGTACCTGAATACCAGAGATAAAATACAATTCTAGTGAAGCTGGAAAACCTTAAACTCTTACTCCATTGTTTCATGTAACCATTCATCAAACACTTGTGAGAATTCAAAATAATACAAAAGTTTATGAATTATAAGTATTTATATATATATATATATTAATATTTCGCTTAGGCATTGTGATACTAATAACATCTGAAGCTACAGGGTGCCACTCAAGCACACAACTATGAGTGTATTGCACCTTATAGCCGAAACAGCTGTAAGCTAATTGGAGTTCATAAAATAATTGTTATATCCTTTGTCATCCCTATATGTATGCATGTATGTAGTGGTGTACAGATAATGTATATTAAGAAGAGGGAGGCAGTCAGAATTTTGGATAATTCTTTATTAGCGCTTTCATCCATTCAGTTGAATTCCTCAGTGCACAGAAAATTTCTTCAGCCTTATATAAATCGAAGAGGATGTTGTTTTGTTTAGAAGGGGAGAAAGAGAAAAGAGGAAGGCAGAGACAAGAAAGTAAAAGATATCATGTATCTTGGGATGGTCTTTGACTAACTCCTAGTTGATGCTAAATGACCTTTCAAGATGTGAATTTTGTTTTATGGAGAAAGGGAGAAAGACAGGAAGACAGACAAGAGAGAAAGCTTCTTTTCAATTACATTGAAACTTAATTGATGTTCAAGATGTCATTCTTGATTCAGTGATATCTATCTATCTATCTATATATATATATATATATATATATAGTTTTAGTTTTAGTTTTAGTTTATCAAATTCACTCCCAAGGATTTTATATATATGTGCCTGTATGTCCTTGTCTCAAGAGTGCACACTGGATGTTAAAGGAATGTCACCATTCATCTTCATAAAAGCAGTGTTGTTCATTTGCAGTCTTTCATGAAATCATGTCCATCAATTATGTTTGTGTTTGAAGGACGAGAGGAAATATACCTTGCTTGGATACAAGTGAGAGTTAGTGGCAAGAAAACTATTCAGCTATAGAAAATCTGTCTCATTGAATTTAGGCTTATCAACGAAAGCAAAGAAAATCAATCATTAAAACAATAATTAGGATGATGATGCTGATTCCATTTTCATTTTTTCTTTCAGTTATCAAGAGTCAGCATGACATCATTACTGCATTTTCCTGATTACAAAGTTGTTTGGTCAATTTGATCCTTATTTGATATTCATTTGAGGTTGGCAATCCGTGGCTTCAAAATGATTGCAGAATTATCGTTAGTGCATATGGTCATTATTATTTTGTTTGGTCTTTTGGTAAGTATCATGTTAAACTCTACTACACTGTTATATATATATGCGTGTGTGTTGCATATATTGACCCTTTGCTCAATTTCCTTCTCTATTCACCCACCATTTCTCTCACTGCTACTCTCCCTTAACCCTTTTGTTACCATATTTCTGCTGAGATACTCTGTGTTTCTTTGAATTGATTTTAAATATAACAAAGAATTTAGTAAAATAACTTGGTTATCATTAAGCTAGTGTTAGGAACATAAATTGTGACTAAGGTTTGGTGGAAGATTTTAATTCAAAACTTATGAAAACAAGACTTTTGTACTACAGAGCCAGAAGCGGTTTCAGCCGGGTTGGTATTGAAAGGGTTAATACCACTTATTTTTCTTGCTACCCAGAACTAGCGATTCTTCATCCATATATACTGTTCTCTCTACCCACATTTTACATTGGTCACACCTGCCACTGAATCACCAAATTATCTCTCCTTCCCCACCACCATACATCTCTCCTCATGCTTTGCACCTCTCTCTTCCCCCCTATTCTTGCAACCTACCCACCCACATGTCAGCGCGCTCTCTCTCTCTCTCTCTCTCTCTCTCTCTCTCATCCTTCATGTCTACTGTATTAGCATTACTATTCTGCCATTCTCCTCTTACTTTCTTCTACATCCTTCTACCTCCCCCAGCTTGTATCATTGGTCATCCTCCACCCTTTATCCACCATTTATTACCTCCACCCTTCAACCCTACCCAATATTTAAAGTTGTTGCCTAATTCTTACTCACCCCCCCCATCTCTTGCTCCCCCATATATACGCTTGCAAACCCCCCACCTACTCACACTCCTATATCCTCTGTCCTTGCTCACTTCTCTCACATAATACCTTGAGGGGCCACCCTGACACCTCATCACCACTGTTTTATCTCTTTCCAGCTCCATCTGATCCCTTCTACCCTCTCTTCTAAAATTTGAGTGGTCATGTATCTCTTCTATACAAGAAACCATTTTTGTTCTCTTCTCTCACACTTTAACCCTCAACTCCTAGCATAAAGCCACCCCTTCCCCTCCTCAGTATATTAAGAGACCATGAAAAAATTTTGTTGTAGATGTATTTCTTGCAGGAAACAGCAAGATTTCTTTCTCTAATCTTTATATATAAATAGCAATTTCTGTCTGTCTGTCCATCTCCATCTTGCTGCCCAAACCAGCAAACCAATCTTCAACAAATTTTCTATACATGTTAAATTAACATCCAGTTTAATTATAAGCTAATTGGGTTTCAATAAAAATCGATAATGGACCGACTACGGGGGGTTGGGCTATATTACATGATAAAATGAGAGGGGTGCAAAAGTGTTAGGTTCAGGGAAAAGTGGCATAATGAGGGTGACTGATATCAGGGAAGGGGAGGAGACAGGAAGAGATAGACACACAGGGAATGTGAGAGACAAACAGAGACAGAGCGGGAGAGACAGAATTTTAATACTTTGTTCTTTCACTTTCCTAAATTTCTTCCGATTCCTATGTTTTCAATACATGAGATTAGGATTTTGCCCAAAAAACACATTCTCAATATTTTAATTTTCTTACTCACCATTCCAATTTCTTTATTTTTTACTTTGTTCGAATTTTTTTCTTCGTAATTAACAGAGAAAAAAATAGTATGAATAGTCAAGTATTTTCTTTTTCTTTTTGCTTAAAGAAACACTAAAATCTCCTTCCCAAGCATCCACCCATCACCTCACCACTTTCAAAAAGCTATAAACTCCCAATGTTTCACTTTTAGCTTTTTGGAAAGCAGGGAAGTTACTTCAGAAATAATGTCATTTATCTGTTGTTTCTAGCATGTTGGGTTTTCTGGTCGTGCTTTAATACTTTTTTACATCTGCTATTTCAATGCAATTCTACACATGCGTGAAACATCAGACAAAAGTGAAACATTAGGT
>NC_068984.1:114355538-114356570 GCF_001194135.2 Octopus bimaculoides | reverse complement strand
CATAGGATCGTGGTTTCAATTCCCAGAGCGGGCATTGTGAGTGTTTATTGAGCGCAAACACCTAAAGCTCCACGAGGCTCTGGCAGGGGATGGTGGTGAACCCTGCTGTACTCTTTCACCACAACTTTCTTTCACTCTTACTTCCAGTTTCTGTTTTGCCTGTAATTCAAAGGGTCAGCCTTGTCACACTGAATATCCCCAAGAACTACGTTAAGGGTACACGTGTCTATGGAGTGCTCAGCCACTTGCACGTTAATTTCACGAGCAGGCTGTTCCGTTGATTGGATCAACTGGAACCCTTGACGTCGTAAGCGACGGAGTGTCAACACACATACAATGAAACAATACATAGTTTGTGATCTTTCTTAAGAACAGAAAGCACTTTTGTGCAAACCCATGCAAATTTTACTCTTCCTCTTTCACTTTTAAAGAAACAATAACTTCTATTACACCAATAATCCAGTTTACCAATTCTACCCACAAGAAAGGAACAAACAATACAATGTGACTGTAGGTCATAACACCTTGGCAATGCCAGAGTACATTGTTAGTGTTTTATAAAGTTCAACCTACACAAATTAATGTGTATTGAACAAAACAGGACTTTTGAAAACAGTATCTATGAACCTAGTTTTTAAATATTGAGAGGCTATGGGGGTCCACTAGAGGAAAATAGTAATCGAAGGGGACCATAGGTAAAAAATGGTTGAGACTCACTGGTTTATCATCATCGTCATCATCATCGTCGTTTAACGTCCGCTTTCCATGCTAGCATGGGTTGGACGATTTGACTGAGGACTGGTGAAACCAGATGGCTACACCAGGCTCCAATCTGATTTGGCAGAGTTTCTACAGCTGGATGCCCTTCCTAACGCCAACCACTCCGAGAGTGTAGTGGGTGCTTTTACGTGCCACCCGCATGAAGGCCAGTTAGGCGGTACTGGCAACGGCCACGCTCAAAATGGTGTATTTTACATGCCACCCGTACAGGAGCCAGTTCGGCGGCACTGGCAGCGATCTCGCTCGAATGTC
>NC_068984.1:114352157-114355114 GCF_001194135.2 Octopus bimaculoides | reverse complement strand
GTGGCCATGCCGGAGTACCACTGTCTAGAGCAGGGGTTTTCGAACTGTGGTCCCCGGACCACAGGGGGTCCGCAAGGACAAGACAGGGGGTCCGTGGACAGCAAATACTTTTTATGGGCAATTTGATTTTATATATGTTTTTTAATCGAAATCTTTTAATTGGCAATAAACCTATTTGTTAAATACTGTTAAATAAATAAATGTAAAAATATATGTTATTTTATGCAAATATTTATGTATAAATTTCATAAGTGTTTATAAGGTAAAGCCTGAAATATAAATGGTTCCACAAGTTCCACAAGTCAAAAAGTGTGAAAACCCCTGGTCTAGAGTACAGTTATATTGTTCCCAATGCTTATTTCATTATTTTATCAATCTGGATAATAAAGGAAACATGAAAAACAAAGTCAACCTGTGATGAAATTGAATTCAGGAGGCAAAGGAACATAACCAAATGCCACCCACCTACATGTAACAATGAAGCTTTTCACACACCCTACCCCCAACAGACCAAGCTACATCTCTTCTCCCGTCCCAAACTGCATCTCTTCTCTTCCTCACATTTCCTCTTTCATGCATTAATACTAAAACCTTTTATGTTTGACTTTCCAATGTATTAAATATATTTTTTTAAAATTTATGCATATTGGGACTTTAGTTGAATATATGTGTTATTATATGTGGATTTATTTTCCTAACTTGATTCTCATTTCTATATTCATCTAACACATCAAGTTAGAATATCTTGAGCACTTCAAAGTGCGGTCTGTACATTGATAAAATAAAAAAAAATTTTTCTCTTTTAAATATAATTATATTGCCAGTGCCCCTGGACTGGCTTGTGCGGGTGGCACATAAAAGACACCATTTCGAGCATGGCCGTTTTCGTGCGGGTGACACGTAAAAGCACCTACTACACTCTCTGAGTGGTTGGCGTTAGGAAGGGCATCCAGCTGTAGAAACTCTGCCAAATCAGACTGGAGCCTGGTGTTGCCATCCGGTTTCACCAGTCCTCAGTCAAATCGTCCAACCCATGCTAGCATGGAAAGTGGACGTTAAACGATGATGATGATGATGATGATATATATATATATATATATATATAAAATATCGTCAACATTATCATGGTTTTCCATGCTAGGATGGGTTGTCACAGTTTACATCAGTTTGTATTTGAAGCTACTGCATTCTTGGATAAGTTAGAGTACTGCATCTCATTCATGTCTCATTTTTGAATAGCTTTCTAAGGCTGGATACCCTTGCTATCACCAACCACCTTATGGAGTATACTTGGGGCATTTCATCATGGCACCACCACTAGAATAGTTGTCATCTTTTGTCCCTACATAATCTCTGCTTGTTCACAAACCACTTTACAAAATGTATTGCGTACATTTTATGAAGGCACCAACATTAGTAAGGTTGCTTTGTAACCTCTGAGACTATAGAGTCTTAAAGAGTACAGTTATTTAGTACTTGTACTCTCTATTTTATATTTGTGTGATGTGTGTATATGCAGACACACGCATACACATGCACACACACACAAACCCATCCACCACAACAAAATTGATACCAGTGTGGGTACCACATAAGATGCACTGGTATTGGTGCCACATAAAAAGCACCCAGTACACTCTGTGGAGTGGTTCGCATTAGGAAGGACATCCAGTCGTAGAAACCATGCCAGAACAGACAATGGAAACTGGTGCTGCCTCTGGCCTTACCAGCTCTGGTTGAATCATCCAGCTATACCAGCATACCAGTATGAAAAACAGATGTTAAATAATGATGATGATGATATCCACGTATGTGCAAACATTTCTATACATCTATACACACACACACATGCTCATGTATGTATCATCATCATCATCATCATCATTTTAATGTCACATGAATCAGACGGAATTTGTTTGGGGAGATTTTATATATGGCAAGAAGCCCTTTCTCTTGCCAACCCTCATCTGTTTCTAAGTAATCTAATATTACAACAAGACTGGACATGTTTTCATGATTGGAAACAAAGAACACTGCTTGTAGACAGTGACATTCGTATATACACACGTATACACACACATACAAACATTCATCCAGTTTCCTTCAACTGAACTTCACTCCCAACACTGGTCAATCTAGAACTATAATGAGAGACACTTGTTGAAAGTGCTGTATAGTGGGCTTAAATCTGAAACCATGTGATTGCGATGTGATTGTTAAGGGCTTCTTAACCATGCTTCTACTGCCTGAAATTTTGTGTCTTATCAGCTTAGATTCTGTTTATTGGTAGTCCTTAGACTTTTCTCTAAATCAATTATTATTATTAGATCTATGGAAAAACTGAAAAAGTCTCATATTTCAGAAATAAAAGAAATGGCATGGTTGAATGGACATGGTATTGGATACAAGTCCCAGATCATCCAAGATAGATTGGCACCATGTCCCAGTAAATATTTGTCTCTCATCTGCTTAATATCAACTAAATATTGGCTCTTAGAAGACCGTTGGTACTTAGGATGCATACACCAAAGGTATTAATTGCATGAGAGGATGAGAGAAAGAGAGAGAAGGAATGTGTGATGGGAGAATAAGAGGAGAGGATAAGGATTTATATATGTTATATATGTATATGATATATGGGTACCCAGAAGCAACCCGGAAGTATTCCCGCTTCTTTGATGAAGATATATACAGATAAACTTCATTCCCTTTACTCTGTCGGATACGTAGTGTGTTCGTTTTTGGTGAGGTGAGAATTCTGTTTATTTATATATATTCTTGGGACAATACTGTGCTGATGAACGAAATCTAGATTCATTCTAGTAATCGCGAAATCGGCCGATACACAGTTAAGTTTATTTAAAAGAAAGTTGGTCGTCTTCTGTTGGTTGTTTTTCCTCGCATTAGGTACTAAATGTGGTTATTTTGAGAAGTCCACTGTGTGGCGTTATTATTTT
>NC_068984.1:114333655-114351932 GCF_001194135.2 Octopus bimaculoides | reverse complement strand
GATGGCTACACCAGGCTCCAATCTAATTTGGCAGAGTTTCTACAGCTGGATGCCCTTCCTAACGCCAACCACTCAGAGAGTGTAGTGGGTGCTTTTACGTGTCACCCGCACAAAAACGGCCACGCTCGAAATGGTGTCTTTTATGTGCCACCCGCACAAGAGCCAGTCCAGGGGCACTGGCAACGATCTCGCTCGAAAACCCTACAAGGCCAGTCAGGCGGTACTGGCAATGGTCACGCTCAGGATAGTACATTTTATGTGCCACCCGCACAAGAGCCAGTCCAGGGGCATATATATATGTGCGTGTGTGTGTGTGTGTGTATATATAATGATCATCATCTATTGTACTTTTAGGTTGCATATATATATATATATATATATATATATATATATCGTAAATAATACTCTTCAATAACATAGAAGAAAGAAACCATAACAAAAGACATTATGTTATCAATAGTTTCTTTTCACACACACACAATACTTATTAATACAGATAACAACTCTTGAAAGTTGCTAATGCCAAAGAGTTGTATATACTGTCTGATAAGGCAAAGAAAAGCACAAATGATAAATAGTGCTTCACAGCTGATTGGTCTGCTGGACTAAACTACTCATTTTTTTCACCCAGGATGTAAGACAAAAGGTCTATTCTTTGTTTGGCTAAGACTAAAGGAACTTGAGTAAAGCAATGCATATGTCAGAGTTTGAAATTTATAACGTATGTGTTCATACTTGTACTGGTATAGGTGTTCACTTGGAAAGAGTCGAGCTAGCTCTAACTAATGAATCCACAGCCTTGCAAACAGAAGCACACCACATTTAGCAATCATTGATGTCTGACATGAATATCATGAACCAATCACAATTCCAACAGTAGATGTTGTATATGTTGCAAGGGCCAGATATTGATACAAGTTCCATTTTGATTTCTTGCTCAAACGCGTGATAATGCTATAAATAGTGTAATCAGGATAAATTATCCATTTATTGCAGAAAAATACGCTACTGGCCAGCCATGAGACTCGAACTCACATCTCTGTGATTACGCGTCAAGTGTTTTACCATTAAGCTAAACTGCCCAGCAACGAATTCTTCTGCAATTTTAGAACTTATAAATTTAGCTTCATAAGACGCTAACGTTAAATTCAACTAAATTTATAAGTTCTAAAATTGCAGAAGAATTCGTTGCTGGGCAGTTTAGTTTAATGGTAAAACACTTGACGTGTAATCACAGAGATGTGAGTTCAAGTCTCATGGCTGGCCAGTAGCATATTTTCCTGCAATAAATGGATAATTTATCCTGATCATGTTATTTATAGCATTATCACGCGTTTGAGAAATAAATTTATTTCTGTTCTTACAATACATCTCAACGCTTCTAAAAAAGAACAAACTTTGTTTGTTTACTTTCATCGTAAAGTTCCATTTTGATTATATTGAACCTGTTTTTTCTGATTGTACATCTCACTGTTTACACCATGCTTGGATGGTATCTTTTGAACAAAGATATAACAGATGCATTAATTGTGCATGTGGTGCATTCCAAGCCAACTTTGATCTAGGTTGGGGATCAATGTAGTCACAAAAATGTGCATCTAGCATGTGATCATTCACATCATTCTGCTGTATGATTGTAAGTTGTTGCCATTGAAAGGGGCAGACTGAGACAAGGTCGAGGTATTTGACCATTTTTTGCCTTTACTGAATCCTCTAGGTTTGTGCTTTGGATTTTGCATCAAATTCCAAAGTTCTTCATTATTGTCAGATCAATTCCTCCACTTGATACATAATCTCATTCAACCAATTCTCTTTTTATCTCTGAAGCTTCTAGTGGTCACTCATCCTGCTAAAAATGGCAAAAATCCCACTTATATCACGCCCTATAAAAAATTCCACAACACTTTGGATATTGTTGTCTGAGTGAAACTACGCCCAAGAAAAAGATTGGCTGGTCTTGGTTATAACTCCTTTGAGCATAGGTCAGCTTGATCAGGGCTAACAACTAACTCTTCTCTCTTCCACTTCAAAAGATTTCTTATTTTCTTTGATCAGTGAGATTTCTTATTGACCATGGAGCAATCCAAACTCATTGTCAATGTTTTAATGGCTACTTTTCCATGCTTACATGGGTCAGGTGAGAGTAAGTTTTTCTGTAGCCAGGTGCCCTTCTTGTTGCCAACCCTCACTTCTTTCCAAGAGAGCTAATAATCTAGTCTATCAAATAATGATCCTAGTCTAGCAAACATCCCAAACATGTTTTATGCAGAGAATTGGAAAGAAATGACACCATATGAGCAAGCCTTTTGTTGACAAAGATCATACAACATGTCAAGACAAGTCCAGAAGCCTAGACCACATGCAAATGACACCTTCAGAAAATCATTGTTTACAAACCAATGAATGAACACAAGGGAAATAGGAACTCACTCACACAAACACACACACCAGTTCACCACCTTAAACTATCTATTATATTAAAATGGTAACGTCAGTGTCATGCTAATCTATCACACTGTGGAAAGGATATGGCAAAAGTGTGTGTGCAATAGAGAAAGAGATTGAGACAAATGCTACTGACATATGCATTCACACTTCTCTCTGTATCATCATCATCATCATCATCATCATCATTGTTTAATGCCCTCCTTCCATGTTGGCATGAGTTGGCTGGTTTAACAGGAGCTGGCCAGGCAAAATCATGCACCATACTTCTGTGTCTGTTTTGACACAGTTTTACAGCTGGATGCCCTTCTTGACACCAACCACCCCACAGAGGGGGCTGAGTGCTTTTTATGTGGCACAGGCATAGGCGAGGTCAGTTTTGGCATGGGTTTTACAGCTGGATGCCCTTCCGAATGCCAACTGCTTTACAGTGTGGACTGGATGATTTTTAAGTGGCATCAGCACTTGCAGGGTCACCAAATAACTTTGCAAGACAAGGAAACTTTGAGAGGGGAGGGGGCGTTGGAGGAGGTGATTTTGTGTCAGATGATGAATGGTTAAAGTGTGACAGAGAGGGAGAGAGTTAACAAGTGTATATTTGATATATTACGGTCTCTCTTTCACACACACACACACACTTAGAGAGAGAGAGATTCAAGCAAATGCTACTAGCATATATACATACACTCACATATTAACATTTTGGGTGCCCACATACAGACACACACACACACACAGATGACAGTTCACTGTGTATGTGTCTATGGGAGTGGGGCCGGTATATATATGAAATTAGGTACTGTATATGTGGTACATTAAAAAAAGGATTCGACTTTATTTTTACCCACCAAAATTAATGTCACATGGGCAAAATCCTTTGGGTGGGAGATGACACCAATCTTCCCATGCAAGTATGAGAATTTTCACTCTGGAAGCCACGTCAGTACCTGGATGTTATGCCTAGAGTATAGATGTGTAGTGCATACTTGTTGGATTATTGTTTTCATGCAAGATGACTGAACACATTGAGCAGAGACCATAAACCCATGTCTCATCACCAGTGATGATTGTCTTTATGAAGTCTAGGTTGTGGTTTGCACAGTCCAACATGTCCTGAGCAGTTTTCATGCAGAGTTGCTTCTGCTGCTCCACCAGCACCTTGGGGGATAAATTTCGCTGACACTCTCTCTACATGCACATATCCTCTTTTAAAATGGAATGTACTGATCTTGTGCTTATTCCCACTTCATGAGCAACTGTTATATGACAGTCTTCCATGACTATTCACCAAACCTTCTCAAATCAGTTCCTCATTTCGGCTTGTGAAATGCAGCCATGTTTGAAGCAGTTGTACTCCTCCTTGATCTGTTGATCTGAGCTTTGCCCATGGTATCATTGCCAAAGTCCTGCTGGATCTTCTGGATAGTTTGAGCTTAAGTGTCACTAAGCTTTTTGGCAAAACTTGATGCAATATCTCTGCTTGATGTATTTGGTTATTTTACATGAAAATGAAAATCTGACTAATGCGCACTACATGTCTGTACTGTAGGTGTAACAGCCTGGAACTGATGTGGCCTACAGGTGTGAAAATGTTAACACATGCACAGGAAGAATAGCATCACCTCCCACCCAAAGGATTTTGCCCACGTAATATTGGTTTTGGAAGGAAAAAAAGATTTAGATACTTTTTGAATGCACCTTGTATATTATTTGTATGTGTCTGTGTCTGTAGCAATATAACATTTAAAGTGTTAATATTAATACCTGGTGGTGGTTTCTAAGTAAACCGTGAACTACTCACTGTCAGTTTTATATATTTATGCATCAATGTAATTTGATTTCAGAGTCTGCAGAAAGAAATCCAACGAAGACTTCACCATGTAAAAAATATAAAATTTGAACCAACATTGCTTCAAAAATCCTCAAATGACACTGAAAATGATATGTGTTCAGATTCAGTTGGTAAGTTCAAAGCAGTTTTGTTTTTTATTTATTTACATTCCTTTAGCTCTTTTGATGTCAACTCAACCGAGACTGTCTCTGATTCTTTAGTACAAAACCACCTGTTTAAAGTATTGTATTGAAGTTAAAACCTTCTATCATAATTATAATTGAAAATCTTTCTGTTATGTTATGTTCCAAATATCAGGTTTCATATACCACTAAATGGAAAAGGTAATACGCTTAATCTGACCAAATTCTTCATTCATCATCATCTTTTAGCATTCATCTTCCATGCTGGTATGATTTTGATGATTTTACAGTATCTGCTGGATCTGAGAACTGCATCATGTACCAGTATCTGCTTTGGCATGGTTTCTGTGGTCCAGTGCCCTTCCTAACGCCAACCACTTTACAGAGTCTGATGGCTGCTATTTTTGTAGCATCAGCACTAGTGAGATCAGCTTGTAGCTTGCAAGACTAACAACTCCTTTGACTGAGTAGGGCTACAATAGAGAGGGAAGTGGTTTATACCAGGTGACAAAGGTTAAAGTTTGAAAGAAACAGCCAGAACAGGTTTCTTGCTTTAAAACAACTACATGACTACTTACATAGCACAAAAGTGGGTAAGAGTAATCATTGGAACTGTCATCTCAGTCATATTGCCTTGTATATGCATACCTTGTCCAGAATACTGAGTACTCCTATTAGTCCTTCTCCAATTACATATGATTCCTGTCACTATCATTTATGCCTCTTTCATTTATGCTTCTCTCTCTCTCTCTCTCTCTCTCTCTAACGAGACTGGCAATTGAGTAGAGACACAGGGGCTTGTGTTAGTCTTGCTCAGGATATGACACTTCTCCAGTGCTGGTGCCATGAGAAAGCACTTGATAAACTCCTGCTAAGTGGTTGTTGTTAGAATGGGCATGCAGCCATTGAAATCAAGCTGAAAATGAAATGCTTGCAAGATGGGGGTTTGACTGACCTATCAAGATGAGTATACCCCTCAAATATGTGCTGAATTTGACCATGGTGATCCATCCAATTGATGTTGGTATGGAAAGTGGACTTAAAACAACGGTGGCAGCTTGGATTTTTTTTTTTATGACTAAATTCAGTCTGTAAGTGATGCAGCTACATTGTCTTAACATCCATTTTACCATGCTTGCATGGATTGGATGCAGTATATTGAGGCAGATTTTCTATGGCTGGATGCCCTTCTTGTTGTCAACCCTCACCTGTTTCCATGTGAGGTAACATTTCCCATGGCCAGACATATTTCCACACATTATTGCAAGTGAACTACACTGCTTCTTTAACAGTGATAGTCATTTACAACTAGTCATGTAATGTTGAGACAAGAAAACATAAACATACATGCACACACACACACACTGGGCTTCTTTCACTTTCCATCTACTAAATCCACTCACAAAGCTTTGGTTGGCCTGGAACTATAGTAAAAGACACTTGCCCAAAGTGCCATGCAGTGGGACTGAACCCAAAACCATGTGGCTGGGAAGCAAACTGCTTAACTACAGAGCTATGCCATTCAAGAAAATGCAAAAAATCTGGGATGGGAATTTATAAAAGAAAGTAAAACTGTTGATGATCTTTGAGATCTGACTGACTGTAAAAAACTTCTAATTTATTCTAATTTATTTAAATTATTTAATTTTTAGAATTTTCTATAGAATTGAAATGAATTTATGATTATGCTCATGTTGAAGGTGCATTTATGAAACAGTCCAACCGAATGTAGGTTACAAAAATTCAGTCGCAATTTCTTTACTTCTAGGGAAAATTTCTTTTTCATATGTATACAGAGAAAGGATTAGAGTGAATAAAAGGATTATACTTCTTAATCTAATTATAAACAATTGTTGATAGATATCTTCTGATTGTACAAGCTGGACTAAGACTTATGGCAATTTGCCATACAACAAACCCAGTCAACCCATGCCATCATAAAACAAGGTGTGTTAAAATAGTGATGACAGCAATAATAATGATTATAAACAATTTTAAAATAGATCATCTAAGTTTAAATTCTGCTAAGATTGACTTGGATTTGTCACAAAGTAAATTGGATTATTTGATATGAAAGTAGATCATTGACTTTCGGGACTACTCTGACATTTGATAAAATAATTCCTTGCTGTATGTTTACTTGGCCAACACTTCCTTTTATACTTATTATTATTTTTTATTTAGTTGGATAAAGAGAGTATTTTCTATGACATGTTTATAAGCCGTCTTAGATTGGCAGTTGGTCTTCAGTTTGAATTTCTGAAGGTGAATGCCTGAAGAGGTAATTTTTGGCAAAGTGTGTATTACAAGGCTTTCAATGTGATAGATAGTAGACATGATAAGAAGAGACTGGTACATTAAATAGGCTTCATTTTAGATGGCATGCAGTTTGTTAGTTCAGAAGATTAGAAGTGACAGAGAGAAGAAACATCATGTTTGTGGGTTAGTAGTTATGACATATGAGCGACTGTATTGTTGCCAGTCAGAAGGTAGAGCATCTTTTAATTTTTTTTTGTATGCTGTTGAGACTGCATAATGTAGTGTCAACACAATTTTAGATGCTACTAAAAGTGGTTTATGCTCATGACACAGAGACAGAGGTGCAATAGTGAGAATATTCCTAAAAACTACATTTCCTTTTTGCATGTCACATGTCCCCTTATCATCACACCTGTCCATACTCAACCCTTATAATGGTGAGTAGCCCTAGACTCCCCCTTTTAGACATCCCCCAGTCTGTCACTTTTTCAACTGCACCTCTCCCTTTTTTCCACCCTGTCACTAATCCCTTCCTTCTCTCCTGTTCCCTGTCATACTCTCACAATCTTCCTTTTTACTGTCCATTCTCTCATCTTTCTGCCTAGGATTATTGCACACTCTCTCTTGTTCTCACTCAGTTATAGGGGCTACCTTAGGACCTTAGCTTTCCAAGTTATTAGGTGACCATCACTAGTACTGGTGCCATGGAAAAAGCACCCAGTACACTCTGCATAGTGGTTGATGCTCAGAAGAGCATCCAGCTACAGAAACATCCAAAGAAGACATCAGTGCATGATACAGTTCTATGACTCATCAACTCTGTCAAACCATCCAACCCATTCCAGAATGGAAGTCAGATATTAAATGATGGTGGTGATGATTTATTTAAACAGACTTTGGTGTAAACTGAATGTATTAGCTGCTAATTTGAACATTTACATGTTATCTTAAAATTCCATCTGTTCACATTTGAAACCAATATTACTTGAAATCTTAAAGTATGTTATTTTATATTTTATATCACTCTGAGGTTGCACATTTCTAATGGGCTACTCACTGGTTCAAGGCATTTAAAGTGCCAAGTGTAACAAGAGAGTGTCTGTGCAACTTGGAGAGGATAAATACTGCAACAACACTGGTTTATCGAAACGTCAATGATGATTTATTGTTAGAAAACTTACAAGTTTTACTGGTTTTCACACTGATATTCTTTTCACAAGTTTTGTCAATATATGTTGAGGAAAGAATCACACACAAACACTTCCCCATAAATACATACACTCACACACACACACACACACACGCACTTATCCACCTACCTTCCTCTATCTCTGATACTTTATCACCACCCTCTTCTTTGTCTTTTCACTTACATCTACCCACTTGCCCTTATATAATGTGTTGTAGCCATGTATCTTTTCTTCAGTCGGATACCTGTTCTTATCCCTCCACCATGCTTTAACCTCGCAACACCTGACATAATGCCACCTCCTACTCTACTACATCCTCACTTAGCTGAGTAGGGGTTTCATTTTCTTGTGAGTTGCTTGACAACCTCACTGGTGCTGGTGTCACATAAAAAACACCCAGTACACTCTGTAAAGTGGTTGGCATTAGCAAGGGCATCCAACTGTAGAAAACCCTGCCAGACTCATTGGATCCAGTTGAATCATTCAACCCATGTCAGCATGGAAGCCAAACAGTAAATGATTATACACACATACACACATCAAGCTTCTACACATTTTCCATTTACCAAATTCAGCTCACGAGGAATTAGTTAACTCAACATGATGACAGAAGACACTTTCCCAAGGTATTTTGAAGTGGAATTGAACCCAAACCACATAAGTTTTGAGCCCTCACCACTTGGGTTATGAAGTGAGCTTCTTAATGACTCAGCCATATTTATCCCATGAGACAATTTAGATACCATCTCTGCTCTGCCACTAAACATTCCAGTTTGTATGTGTTGCCTGTGAATTTTACTTAAATCTTTTCTATCACATTTTGAATTGTTCATTAGAATTATTTCACTGGAAATTTTGTGTGTGTGTGTTTATCATCATCACCATCGTCATCATCTTTTAACGTTCGTTGTCCATGCTGGCATGGGTTGGACGGTTTGACCAGGGCTGGTAAGCTGTACCTTCTCTGTACATATGAAAAGAACATTGTTTTGTTGTGGTGCACTGGAGCATCAGGCTCATACTTATCGAAGTAGTGAAAAATGATAATTGAATGCTCAAGAATCTGAGACAGTTACTTCCCTTGCTTAAATACTGCTATACAAATAGGACTGTATTATGATAGTGGCTTCATTTTAAAGACTTTATTTCTATTAGGTTGGCAACTAAGTGCCTGCCATTTTTTGAAATTTAAATTTTTTTAAAGGTTTAATGAAAAATAGCAACTAATTAATCAATAATGTATTCACCCTTGTTGTTTACAACTTCTTCCCAACGTTCAACAAGATTTTCTATACCTCGTTGGTAGAAATCACCCGATTTTGACTCAATATATTGATCCAACCAAGCTCTCAATTCTGCATCAGTATTGAACGAAACTCCGGGCATAGCATTTGAAAGAGATCGAAAGAGGTGGAAATCCGTTGGTGCAAAATCAGGAGAGTATGGCGGGTGCGGCAGCACTTCCCACCCATGCATTTAAAAAAAGAGCAGGAACTTAGTTGCCAACCCAATAGAAAGAACTCAATTGTCTTCTCATGGACAATCTTTTTCATTTTAAGTGCATGTAGTTATCTTCTTCTTCCAGTGAAACAGTTTTGGTAGAGAAGAGATTATAATTTGATTTAGTATTGTTAAAATGTCAAGATCCTCCAGCTTTACTTTTGTTCATTTATTTCCCAACCATCTTGAAATCAGAAAATTTTATTATTGTGTTCCATTTTATCAAGGATTGTCTCTATGTAAAAATAGATATTATCATCATCCATCAACACATGTTCACCTCGTTCATTTCTAGCCTTCAAAACTCCTCTGCATTCAGGACCCAGGTCTCACTACACTGTCGCACCACGCTTCACACACAAGTATCATACACTCTGCCCTTCACTCTGAGGGAGAGCGTCCTTTGTTACCTGTAGAGGTGGTAGCTCCCCGAATGTTTTCTGTCCTGTTCTTCAAATGCTCATTTATACTTTTAGAACACCCAATCCCACTGGTAGTTAGGCCTCCTAAGTAACAAAAAAAAAAAACTATTGACTATTCCTAGAGAGCCTCCTGAGCTATTGAGAGAATCTATTTTTGGAGTGCTCTTCATGCTTAATGTTCCTGTGCATCTGCCTCATATTAGGGTTATCTTAGCTATTAGCCTGTTTATGATCCTACAACTTTCATGCATCAATTATTTACATTGGGTATATTGTATGGAGTTTCTACTACTCCTTTTTCGCTTACTAAGAACTTTCTTTTTCCTGACAGCAACAGTCCTGTTTTCTTTCCTAAGTTTACTTTGAGGCTCTTCAATTCTATTCTGATACCATATCTGGAATTTCTTTTCTAAACCTTCCACAGATTCTGCTATAAGAACAAGGTCATCAGCATACAGAAGCTTCCAACAAGCGGGTCTGATTAAAGAAATATATAAATTTCTTACTCATCATTTATAACATTTTCTCGTATACTTGCAATAAAAAAGAGATTTTAGATGCATTTTTATAAATGTTTCCTTTGTTTTGTTTTTTTATCATTATATATTTATATTTTTTGCTTTATTTATATCAAGTTTTAAAATATTTCTTTCAGACAGCAATAATAATCAAAAATTCCGCATGAAAGCTTGTGATGGTTTCTCAGTTCTTGGTGAGTTTCTTCCTAACATCAACATATTTTTTTAATGAATTTCCTTCAGTATATAAATGGAATGTTTTGCTATGGCTGGTTGAATCTTCTGCAGCACCATGTATTGCCAATCTGTGCTATATTTTGTCATCTCCTCTTTGAGATACAGCATTTTCAAATCAGCCTTTTCCACTTCATCTCAAGTTTTTTCTTAGCTCTCTCTTCCACTGGTTCCACTACCTTGAACTTCTTGGCACTTTGTTATGCAGTACTCATTGTCCATATGAATCACGTACCAGCACAGCCTTCTGTCTTGTACATTATGCCTGGTTACTCTTATACTCAATTGTTCCCTCAACTCATTTGTACTCTGACGTTCTTACATGCTAACACTACACATCTATCAGAGCATGCTAGTTTCATTTCTTTCTAGTCTTCACAAGTTTCTATATATTATAGGCCCATGTCTTACTATCATGCAGCATTGCAATTCTGGCACAAGTATCATACAATCTGCCCTTCAGCCTGCCATTCACTCTGCAGGAGAAGACCTTTATTGCCAGATGATATAATAACTCCCTGAACTTTTCCCAACCTCTTTGTACCATGGCTACTATACATTCTGAACAACCATGTCCCCTGGTAATTACATCACCTAGTTAACAGAAGCTACTTCTAGTGTGCCATCTGAGCATTAAAAAGAATCTATTTTCAACGTGATCTGACTGCATATTGCTCCAATGCATCTGCCATATACAAAGCTTACTTTCTCTGTAAACTTGTCTATGATTTCATAATACCTTTTATGTATGTGTGGTTCACTGGGTACAGCTTATGGAATTCCTACCTATTCCTTTTCTGCATATTAGGCAAGTTTATTTCTCCGACAATACCACTTATTTAACACCTTCATCTCTGTTGAACATAATAAATTTTTACTAAAATTTTGTCGCATTATCGTCAGACTCCAACTCTAATTCATTTTCTATGATTTTACTGAGCATAATGTACAGTATGCTCTAAACTGTATACAATGTTTGTTAAAAACATTATTTCAGAGGTGCAGCCTGAACTATACTGAACAGTACATCTATACAAAAAATTCTCAATTTATTGAAATTTCTTTCTCGGCTAGGGAAAGAAAATAAATGCCTAGTGGTAATTGTTAGCAACTCTCAAACGAAAGGTGAGGGAGGGTAATTTCAAGATCTCAAGAATTCCTTGAAAGTTTTAGAACTTCAGAACTTATTGCATATAGAAAAATACAAAGATTTATGACCAGTGAAAGTTTGCATAATAAAATAAAAATTAAAATAAAATAAGCTAACGAAAATAACTCAAGAGGTCTAGTAGCCCTGGAGCATGTCTGTAGCTGTCCCCCTTTGTCTGCTAACAAAGATCAGATTTTTTTTTTCCCATATCATGTAAATTCATCCTGAATTTATCTACTTTTTTCTTTGAATTGCTATAACAAATACAAGTGGTGCTAGGTTTCTATTTCGTTATTCCATCCAAGAGGGAAATATCAGTTATTGAGAAATATCACCTCTTATAAATGTCAATTATCTACATTCTTACCATTTGCTCGTTAGAGTTATTTCCCTTAGTTTTTCTTTTCCTTTTTTTTTACATTGCTAAACAATTCTTTCTTTTTCATACACACATATACATACAGTCTTGTCACCTGATACTGTCAGGCTCAGGTTTGTGTAGATCATATATATATATATTCTATGTGATGAGGTCCAGTACAAGTGAAACCTGCCTGAAAATGATTTCGTAAAATTCTTATTTATTGGAATTGTACCCTTTTTTGTTTGAGAGTCACTAACAGTGAGCCGCTAAATAGTTGTTGTCTTTCTCCCACTAATTAGAGAGATTTTAATAATTGAGAAGTTTTTAGCATAGATCATTCTCTGCATAAGTTCATAATTGGCAGAATTGTTAGAATGTCAGATATAATGCTGATGGTATTAGTTCCACCGCTCTTTGCTCTGAGTTCAAATCCTGGTGAATTTGACTTTTCATCTCTTCGGGGCTGATCAATGGAGTACATTCTACACACTCTTTCTCTCAAAAATTGACTTTGATCAGGTCTAGAGCAGGATGGGCAGCATCCTTTATGATTCCATGAGGGTTGGGGGTACATGGAAATGCCAGAATATCACCCCTTAACTTATTCATACTATTGGTCCACTTGAACTATTCCCTTTTGCTCTTTTTTAAAAAACTTTTTAAATGTCTTATAAAGCCTGATACTAGGAAATACTTACCCATGTCTGATCTAGATCCTACAAGCATATGCTAGAGCTTATGTTATCTCAAGTTAGAAGGGAGTTTACTGAAGAATGTATTGCTGCTACACTGAGTTGGTTGAGTAAATATGTAGAAATCTCTGTCTGTTTGTTTCTTTCTCTTTTGAATGATCTCTTAATGACCGAAAATTCAAAATAGGTTTTACCAACAACAAAACATAATATACTAATGTAATATCTTACTAATAAAATGTATCTTCAGAAGAGGAGATTGTAAAACATGACATTGATAATGGAGAACGACATCCCACTGAAACAGTTCGTCAATACCTGTACCGTTTACATACAAAGGGAATTCTCACTAAAGTATCCCTTGAACTAATACGCAATGTTGTTCTTCTCTATGAAAATGCCAGACATACACCTCAGGTATGTAATTTAGATTTTTTATTTTATTCTATTTTATTTTATTTTTGTGTGTGTGTGTGTGTGGAGGGACTAGGGAAAATATTACTTTAGTTAGAAACAAGTGAGGGTTTAGCAACAAGAAAGATTATCTGGCTGTAGAGAATCTGCCTCACTGAGTTCTATCTATCCTACACAAATATTGGAGAAGAGAATGTAAAGACAATGATAATAATGCTGATTGATGCATGTGTGTATGGGTATGTATTTATTAATATGTGAATTTGTGTGTATGAAGGAAAAGGAAAATGAAGTAAAAGCTTCATGATAATAATACAGGAGTACAAGCAAAATAACTGTGGAAAAGAAATTTAATTTCTGGTTCATGGATCATGAGTTTGTATAGCTTCCTAAAGTTATTTTATTATGTTGCTGAGTGAGTCGCTATCAAGCAACACAGTTCATCAGATTCACCTAGCTATGGAGGAACAGGCCTTTCTGTGAAAGTCGTATGAGCTAGACTAGTTATTGTACTTTGCTAGCCAGTTCATTCCACATGCACTTAACCTTACCAAAACCTATGTTGAGCACTGCTTCCCTGGATCCTTGAGATTTATGAAAGAATTACTAAATTTAAGGCAGTTCTAGAAATGTTCTGCCTTATATATTGTTTTTTAGTGCCAGTTTACCTTTAATCAAATAGACCTGTCATTAAAGAGTTTCAAGCTGTAATCATTCTATCTTTTTGTTTTCCCTATTTTAAGGACAGTAGTATGTGATCTAATGGAGATTTTACCTTCTATTTCTAGCAGATCATGTGACTGCACAAAGACTTTCCAATTGGCTTGTCATCTTGTATATATCATGTGTTAATAACATCTATAAGGAGGTGCTTTTTCCATTCACCAAAGTGAATGGAGTCTTGGTCAGGAGGAACTGATATCATCAAATAGTGTCCAACATTCATCGGGAGTTTCAACCCTGAACTGTAACACCCTCCTGTTGGTGGGTCAGCAGAGGTGGCCAAGTCAATGCTCCTCATCTCCTCCTGGCTTCCAGCTTAACTCCTCTCTCTTGCTCCAAAGCCAACAAGAGGTTCTTTCAGCTGCCTTTCCCATCCTGCACACAGCCACCTTTCACTCCTTACCTCTCATATGTTTGATATTTTGTAGCCCTTTGAAGAAACAGAATATAACAAGTTCAAAGAAAATCTCCATTTGATTATCTCTCAGTGAGTACATTGTCACATTCTGTATTTTATTTATGCATTATATTTGTGTGTTTGTATGTGTGTGTGTGTAGCAAGCTATCATACTCTATGACTGGCATTGTAGCATCATCCATGAGCTGCAACAAGAACAAAAGAGATGATCTAGAAAGAAGTGATGACAGAAACTTCAAACTGAGGGACCAATTTATGAAATTAACTGAAAGAGATATAGAACAATGGACTAGGAAGAGAATTATCTTAGATGTGATGCGGTTCAAAACACAATACCACCACTGTCATATTCATAGTGAGACAACTACAAGAGAAGCTTTTAACTGAGAATAAGCTACTGTGTCTACTATTCATTGACCTAAAATCAAAGTGCTATGCTCTGTTGTCTGCTGATCTTTAGAATGACTACGTAATGATGAATGGCTTGTGGGAACCATATAAGACCTGTACAGAGATACCATCAACAAGATTAGGGTTAAGAATGTGTTTAGCAAAGAATTTGGCATGTGGCCTTAAGGAATTTCAGATGAGTTGTTCAAGAGAGAACTGGGACTCTGTTAGCCCTAATAACTTTGGAACAAACTGTGAGAATATTTCAGTGCCTGCTAACGTATGGCTTCATATCTGGTATCTTTCATCCTCCTGTTCACATCACAGTTTTTCTATAAGTTAGGTCATATTGGTTGATGGATTTACTGCAACAGATAATTTTAAGCCGACCAGAAAGATGCAGGTAGGTTTGCACTCATCATACATAGCTTGAGATGATCCAGGGAACATTTGTAGCCTTAAGCTTCCCAGTATGCAATAAATTGTAGCCTTCACATGTATCATTAATGTCATGAGGGCCATACTCAGCACAGATCATTTTAGCAATAATATTTTGTTATAGTAACTCTATAATTCTAGTACAATTCAGTCCATCGGCACTGGCAACGATCTCGCTTGAATGTCTTTTTTTTTGGCACGTGAAAAGACATTCAAGCGAGATCGTTGCCAGTGCCGATGAACTGGCTCCTGTGCAGGTGGCACATAAAATACACCATTTCGAGCATGGCCGTTGCCAGTACCACCTGACTGGCCCTCGTGCCGGTGGCACGTAAAACACCCATTACACTCTCGGAGTGGTTGACGTTAAGAAGGGCATCCAGCTGTAGAAACTCTGCCAAATCAGATTGGAGCCTGGTGTCGCCTCCTGATCCACCAGTCCTCAGTCAAATCATCCAACCCATGCTATCATGGAAAGCGGACGTTAAATGACGACAATTTATCATTATCCAGTCTAAAATAACTTTCAAACTATTAGTTTTTAATCCAGGATACTTAAGGTGTTACATTTTTAACACAGTCTTAAGTTACTTATCTATCTATATATATATATATATATATATATATAGGCACAACTTGGTACTCTTTTATTCTAATTGTTACATATGTTTCAGTATTTGGTAACACATCACAGACTACTCTCAGATACAGACAACCTGTTTGTACAAGTAACAGTGGGAATTCAACAAGATTAACATTAGAGCCAATACCTAGGTAGTTTGATTGTCATGTATTGAGTGCATCCAACCATACCTATACACATATATGTATATGTATGTATGTATGCATGTTTAGGTGCAGGCATGGTGTGTGGTTAAGACATTTGCTTACCAACATCATGGTTTCAGGTTCAGTCTCACTGCATAGTATCTTGGGCAAGTGTCTTCTACTATAGGCCTGGGTGGATCAGAACCTTCTGAGTGGATTTGGTCGATGGAAACTGAAAGAAACCAGTTTGTGTGTGTGTGTGTGTGTATTAGTGTCACCTTATCTTGACATTATACAATAGTTGTAAACAAGTTTTATTGTTACATAACATGTCATTTGTTTCTAAACTTCTGTGAAAACATGTTCAGTCACGAGGAAAAAATTACTTTGCTTGGAAACAAGTGAAGGTTGATGACAGGAAGGGCATCCAGCTATGGAAAATCTGCTTCAACAAATCCTGTCTAATCCATGCAAGCATAGGAAAGTAGATGTTAAAACTATGATGGTGATGATATAATTTACTCTTGTTTTCCCCACTAGTTGAAAGAATCTACAAGTGAAGAATGACTTTACAACTTGTTTTCTGTATGACTAATTATTCTACGATCAAATCAAACTGTTGTGTGTTTGTGACAGCTGAGTTATCAACTTGAGTAAAATATTTTGTTCTGGGACGTAACTACATTACCAACATTGTATCTGAACCTGCAACCATTCTTATCTATTCTAAAAAGTTAGCAGAAACAATATGATTGGGTTTTTAGAAATTTTCAGATACTTTGATTTCTCTGTCAAAAAAAAATTATACACTTAAGTTTTTTCTTGCCATATTTCTAAAACAGTGACAAAATAAATATGTTGCCTTTACTTCAATTCATCTTGAAAATAATGAAGAATATAGTAAAATAACTTTTTCATTATTAAACTGGTGTTTAGAACAAAAATTATCATGAATTTTTCACAGAAAGTTTTAATTTAGACCACTTTAAAATAGGAATTTGTATCATTGAACCAGGGATAGTTTCAGGCAGATCGGTATCAAAAAGATTATGATATACCAAAGACACTTATTAAACAAATACATAAATAAAAGTAGGTTTTTAATATTATGAGCAGCTAATAATATTCATACAAGCATGGCCAAATTTTGAGATTTTGTAACTATCTTAAATCTAAATCCCTGAATAGTCGTTTAACCTTTAGGTTCTATAAACTATTAAGGAAAGTAAGCCATTGAGTTTCATTAAGATCAAAAGTCATAAAAATTATTTTGAAAATACTCAACAACTACAAAAAACAAATAAATAAAAACTTGATATAATTATTTAGCAGAAAATTAACATACTACAAAGGTTATTCATAATAATGATGGATCAAAATGAATTTAGTACAATGTAAACCAGCTCAATTTTTCCCCCTTTTTATAACCCATTTTGAGCATGTCTTTTTTCCTAATTTTTCTAATTATTATTTGTTCATTTGGGCATTTAAGAATGTGTTGATATTGCATGGTACCTTTTCAGCATGGTTTGTGGCTTTTGGTTCTCGTGTTTATTTTTTTGTTAAAGAAAATAAATAGAAAATGATGAAAATTGGATTGTGTGTGTGTGTGTGTGTGTGTGTGTGTGCACGCACATATACTTTCGTTCTCCCTATGTTTTTATAATGAGTTCCAGGATAAAGTATAATCAGCTATACTATGGAAAGGACAGATTCAGAAATAGTGTATAATGGAACAGCCTCAATGCTTTTAAGGCAGTTTATGATCTCTGTATGGATGTATGTGCCTCAGACATTCAGAATATCTGAAGATATGGGCATATTTTTACATCCACAAAACTTTATACAACGTGATCTAACTCAACCTAATTGACAATTGTTTATGTCCTGTCTTTGGTCAGAACACTTGAGTCTCAAAAGATAGCCCAATCCTTCTTTTGAGACAGATTTAAACTCCAGAAGAAGACAGTGCCAGACCACTAATATGGTATCCCAAGAATACATTAGAAGTCAGTTCTGATTTGACAGTTCAAGACAAATATGAAGTTTACACTCATATTTCTGTGTATTTCATTTAGATCTGGTGTTAAAAACAACTAAATTAATGTAATACAATAACAGAATTGATATTATTTATGATGAGTAAAAGATTAATTGGAAACGCATGTGCTCCAGCTTGGCTGCAATCAAATGACTGAAACATGTCATCATCATCATCATCATCGTTTAACGTCCGCTTTCCATGCTAGCATGAGTTGGACGATTTGACTGAGGACTGGTGAACCAGATGGCTACACCAGGCTCCAATCTGATTTGGCAGAGTTTCTACAGCTGGATGCCCTTCCTAACGCCAACCACTCCGAGAGTGTAGTAGGTGC
>NC_068984.1:114329690-114333290 GCF_001194135.2 Octopus bimaculoides | reverse complement strand
TCACGTTCAGACGGTGCTCTTAGTGATCTACTGGTACAGGTGCCATCACGATTTCGCTTTCGCTTGCCCCAACAGGTCTTCACAAGCCGAGTTTAGTGTTCAATGAAGAGACGTTGGCATGGGTGCCAGTCTACAAATTTAGTTTGATTTTGATTTCAAATTTGTAGACTGGCACCCAGACACATAGTGGTTTATATATGTCAGTACAAATATGACAGTATGATTCCAAATTCAATCCCATCATGGACCACTTTGAGTTAGTCTTCTATCATTGTCTCAGGCCAACTTGTCTTGTGTGTGCGTTTGTGTATCAAGGAAGAATGGCAGAATCAGGGTGTGGGACAACAGTAGTGTCATATTTGATATTATAGTACTTTAAAAGTTCTGTCCCCTTAGAACCAGGTTTACTTTGCTTTTGAAGAGATTGTTGAAACAAATAGAGGCAAAGTACCCTAATTGACTAAAAAGAATCTTGATGGTGAGGCCCCTAACATGTCTCCCATTTAATGACCAAAACCCTTAAAACAAAAATTGAAACACACACACGCATTAACATGAATACATGTCTGTTTATACATGCACACACATATTTATGAAGAATGAGAAATGGAATGAAATTGATCAACATACTGCCTCTTCATTGAATTACAATGTAAGTGGCTGAATATCCTGCAGACATTTGTATTCATAATGTTATCTTCAAGCAGAATCAGCATGACAAAGCTACAGGAAGTGAAAGAAACTTGTCATATATGTCTCCTTTTTTTCTCCTTGATATCACAAGATAGCTATAAACGAACTTCACTGCCATATAAGTGAAGTCCCTCATTTCCAGACTTCTGCAAAAACTTGTCCAGATATTGGGGATATTACCTTGCTGGAAAACTGGTGAAGGTTGGCAACTGTAAGGGCATCTGGTTATAAATAATCTTCTTCAATGAATTCTGTCAGCTCATACAAATATAATCATATGATATAATACACATGTGAGCCATCAGTAAATGTAAAAAAAAAAAAGAGAAAGAAAGATGAAAAGTGGGTTACTATAAAAATAAAGCTGCCTATTCCTTCACTAACTAACTGACTGGGACTCTGTCGGTTATGACAATGAGGGTTCCAGTTGATCTGATCAATGGAACAACCTGCTTGTGAAATTGATGTGCAAGTGGCTGGGCACTCCTCAGACACATGTACCCTTAACGAGGTTCTGAGGGAAATCCAACATGACACTGAGTGTGACAAGGCTGGCCTTTTTGAAATACAGGTACCACTCATTTTTACAAGCTGAGTGGACTAGAGCAACATGAAATAAAGTGTCTTGCTCAGGAACACAACACACTACTGCGAATTGAACTCACAACCTTAAGATCAAGAGCCAAGTACCCTGACCACTAAGCCACATGATCCCTTCAGTAGATGAGGAAGGGAAAAAATCCTCTTGAGCAAGATTTGAACCTGGAACTCACTACAAAACACTGCATCTACGTCTGGCTTTCCAATTGTATAATCTATAAGAACAACACCAACAATAACAAGAACATTGAGAAGAATAATTAATGAGATTATGGAGGCATAGGTATGGCTGTGTGATTACAAGTTTGCTTCCTAATCACATGGATCTGGGTTCAGTTCCACTGTGTGGCACCTTGGGCAAGTATCTTTTACTATATCCCCTGGACCAACTAAAACCTTGTGAGAGGATTTGGTCGATGGAAACTAAAACATGCCCATTTTATATATGTGTGTGTGTGTGTGAGTTTTACTGTTTCCTTGCCTTGACATGAGTGTCAAGTCATCAAACCCACGCCAGCTGGCATGGGTTGGACAGTTTGACAGGAACTGGCAAAGCTAGAGGCCACACCAGGTTCCACGGTCTATTTTGGCTTGGACCTCCGGCTGTAGAAACCAAGCCGAAACAACCTGTGCCAACATGGGAAACGGATGTTAAATGACAATGAGGATGATGACGTCACTATTATGCAAGTGGTGTATTTTGTTTCCGATTTTCCTTGTAAACATGTCTGGTCATGGGGAAATAAATATCACCTTAAAGTAGATGTTAAAATAATTAATGATGATACTTGATTATATTTATGCATATGTGCTTTCTCTAATTATTTTTTTTTTTGGCTGATTTTTATATTTGTTTGTATGCTTGTTTGTTTGTAATTATTCATTAACTGCTCTTAATCTTTATTTTTTTCATTGTTAAATCATTGAACATTTCATTATGGGTATTGGGTTTGTTATCTATTAAAAAATCTTTACAGGTTATCATCAGACAAAAGCCAAGATGAATTCAAGGTATCTTTAACACTATTTGTTGGTATCTTAAATACCAAAATTGTAGCTTAATCTATATCCTGCATGTGACCTACTTACCAGTCATGTTCTTAGAATGGTTACCTAACTAAGCCACTTACTTGCTCAGCTTTTACATTCCTTACCAAGCTTTTAAGCAAAAAGTAATATCCCTTTTTCCTTCTATATTAACAATTCCATTTTTTAATCCTTTTTTTTTTTTTACTCATCCGTGTTACAAAATGCAGCTTTCTCTTTGGCTACACATTTCGTCTACAAGTAGTTAAAAGTAACTAGTGAATAGAATAGTAGAATTCTAGAATTCTCAGCAGAACTTTAACCCTTTCGTTACTGTATTTATTTTGAGATGCTTTGTGTTTCTTTCAATTAATTTTAAATATAGCAATGAATTTAGTAAAATAACTTAGTTATCATTAAGTTAGTGTTAGGAGCATAAATTGTGACTAAAGTTTGGTGGAAGATTTTAATTCAAAACTTATGAAAACAAGACATTTGTACTACAGAGCCAAAGGCAGTTTCAGCCGGGTTAGTAAGGAAAGGGTTAATCTTTATCTTCCAAGGGAGCAACTAAAATTTAACTGTATTTCTTCTTTGTCCATTTCCACAGAGCAATTTCTAGTAATTTCAAATTCTGTATAAAACCCAGTTAATCGGAAACAGCTCTTCAGTTTAAAATAATAGTAGATAGCTGAGGTTTTATTTTTGTTTTACTTTATTGAATAATTCAGTTTTAATAATTAAGCAGTATATAACTAAAATTAAAATAAAATTAAATTCAATAGGCACAGCTGTGTAGTTAAGAAGCTTGCTTAACAACTCTGTGGTTTCAGGTTCAGTCCCACTGCATGGCACCATGGGCAAGTGTCTTCCATTATAGCCTTGGGCTGACTAATGCCTTGTGAGTGAATTTGGTAAATAGAAACTGTGGAATGCTGTTGTGTGTGTGTGTGTGTGTGTGTGTGTGTGTGTGTGTGTGCTTCTCCCCTCTGCTGCTTGACAACTGGTGTTGGTTTGTTTACATTCCCATAACTTAGTGGTTTGGCAAAAGAGACTGAAAGAGTAAGTACCAGACTCAAAAAATAGAAGTACTGCAGTTGATTTGTTTGACTAAACCTTCATTGTGGTGTTCCACCATGGCCAGTCCAGTAATTGAAGTAAGTAAAAGATAAAAGATTAAAAGGGAAATGCAATAGAATATATCATTCTTGGCTCACCATATTTAGTGGTTTTAATGTGTTCAGATATTCTAGAAATAGTGAAATCTTTCAACAGAGACAA
>NC_068984.1:114328548-114329267 GCF_001194135.2 Octopus bimaculoides | reverse complement strand
CTAACGGAGTTGTTAGCACATTGGGCAAAATGCTTAGCAGCATTTCTTCCTGCTTTATACATTGCGGTTTCGATTCCCAGACTGGCCGTTGTGAGTGTTTATTGAGCGAAAACACCTAAAGCTCCACAAGGCTCTGGCAGCGGATGGTGGCAAACCCTGCTATACTCTTCCACCACAACTTTCTCTCACTCTTTCTTCCTGTTTCTGTTGTACCTGTAATTCATCAGGGCCAGCCTTGTCACACTGTGTCACGCTGAATCTCCTCGAGAACTATGTTAAGGGTACACGTGTCTGTGCACGTTAATTTCATGAGCAGGCTGTTCCATTAATGGGATCAACTGGAACCCTCGTCGTCGTAACCGACGGAGTGCCAACAACAACATACATTGTGAATTCGGATTCTACTAGGGTCAGTTTTACCTTTTATCCCTTAGATTGAAGTAATCGACTTACCCCCTCCCCTCAAAATTTCTGGCTTTGAACCTTGTGAATGGACTGGTGTCCCATTCAATGGAAATGTGATTTCAGTCGCTTGTATGCCACGAAAACTGGGTAAGTGGCTTTGTGAGTCTTAGGGCTGATTGGTAAGTTGGTTAATCTCTTATAAGCTTCCAAGATACTGATCTGCAATTTGATTTCATTTCCCAGTTGAAGTCATTTTATTTCATTTATCATATTTAAGTTGTTAATAAAGACATGAAGATTCCAGTCCCCCCCCC
>NC_068984.1:114324159-114328538 GCF_001194135.2 Octopus bimaculoides | reverse complement strand
GCACAAATTACTTCTTCATTTTATCCTATCTCTGGCCATATTACTGCTCAGTTTCACTCAGCTTTTGTCAATTAATTCTAACTTTTACTTAGCCTAAATTCACTCCATTAACTGCTAAACTGCCAAAGTGACACCCTGTATTTCTGCTACCCTTTCATTCTTCAATCTCACCGACAGAGCCTGAAAGCATAAATTTCCCATTTGTTACCCTTTATTTCTACCTCAATCTATTTTTTCAATTCATCTAAAACATCTCTAAGAAAACAACTTTTTTTTTTAATTTTTGTTTTATTTTTTTAAAGACGTAGTCAGAAGAGATGTGAAGGTGTATGACCTAGTGGTTTGGGTGTTGCACTCACAATTGTAAGACTATGGTTTCAATTCCTAGATTGGATGGTACACTGGGTACTTGAACAAAAACACTTCATTTCACATTGCTCTAGTTAAGATTTGGTTATTTCTAATTGATCAAGTGACCACTGAAAAGATGTCATATTGGTTCATGGGTGAAGGCAAATTAGTGCCTTAAGTTCAGTATTCTTTCCACAACCATTCCTCATTTAAAAGTTTCACTTATTGTTGTCCAGCAATCGTAGTCATCATTTGGAATTTGTGAAATGATGAAGTTGTATTTCTTTTCCATAAACCAAAGTTTGGTAACAGGATTCCATGATTCTTCCTAGTAGAATATTTTCATTATGGCTGGAATAGAACAAAATGAATATTTTTGATACTAGAGTTTCAAACTTCTCATTGTTTACCACTAAATAGACAGCTTTCTTATATTTTTTTCCACAATATTGACATTTATTGCTTTCCTATTCTTACTTGCCAGTTTATAAACACTGCATTATAGTCTTCATGTCTGTGAATGAGTATAATTATAGTGGAAGTAAAAATAGTTTGTGATTTAGGGGTAAATGTCCTTTTTATATTTTATATTTCAAGTTCTCTATGCTAGTATAGGTTGTTGTCTATTTTAGAATTGTTTGTAAAGAATAAAAAGTTTTGAATGGTACAACAATGCACTATAATACAAAAAATGGACTATATACCTGTTGTAATTTAGTTATCTATAGTCCAATGATATTTTGGAATACAATTCCTTCTTCAGATATTCTTAGATGGTGTCTCTGCTATAAACTGTTTTCCAGAATTGTTATTTCAATAACTCCGTGTTCTTTCTACTATTAGCCATGAAGTAAGATTGAAACCTGTTTTAGGCCTGAAGCAAGCTGAGTAAGTGCCTTGATGAGAAGCCGTATAATATCTCTAGTGAGGTTTGAACTCATTCCCAGCAACATATACTTATATCCATCATTCATTTTGTCATGTAATGAAAATTTTCATCGTTCTTAGTTCAGCCAATATTAACAGACAATCTAAAGAACTTCAAAGTGTACATTTCTTCTAACAGGGAAGTAGTTATGACAAGGAATCAAGTCATATTCTTGTCTCTTCAAGCTCAACTTGTGATTTAACCTTGACTGGTCATGAATGTTGGGTAATGGCTGAAAGAATATGATTGCAAATGCAAGTCGTCAAAATGGAGTTCCTCTGAAGTGTCTTTGGAGTAATGTTACTCAATAGAGTCCTTGGCTCAAGAGATCAGTAAGTCTCTATAGGTTGAGCCATTACTTCTCCACATTGAGGGGGTCACAGCTCTGGTACTATGGACGTGATTAGAATGTCACAGGAAAGAATTGCAAGACAGATTCTTCAAACCAAGCCAGCCAGCAGGAGACCTAGGGATAGATCAAGAACAAGATGGTTGGATAATATCCATAGTCTCGGTTGTACTTGGGAATCCTGCCAGAATATCTAATGATAGTTGCTTCTGATCGGGCCTTATGGAAGAGATGCCTAAAACTCTACACCCCCATGACCCTCCCAGGAAGAAAAGGGGGTGGGGGCAGAAGATGGATGGATGGATATGTAAAATATTCTCTTCTAACAAAAACCACATCGAGCTGTTGTGGCTTTGCAATACCAAATAATCCACAAATCTAAAAGAAGATATCCAGGCTGTGCTTGCACTTCTTGTGTTCCCTAATACTATCCATATTAGAAAGATTATCAATACAACATCCTTAACATATGTGAGTTGTTTAAACCCCAGATACTGGAGGAAGTGCCTGAGATTCTACCCCAACAACCTTTCTTGGAATAGTGGACAGAGATGGATGGATAGATGGATGAATGGTTTATCATTTATATTTCTAAAACCTATAATATTTCAGAGTCTAATGTATAGGAATATATAATGAGTCTAATGTACAGGAATATATAATAAGTCTAATGTACGGGAATATAATAATCCTGTAGAAGGTTGCTGAATATCAAAATAGAATGTTTCTCACAAAAAAAAAAAAGAAGAATTTTTGCAGATTGTAAACCTTTCTCTATCTGTAAATCTGTTTTCTAAGTTGAATATGATAAATTCAGTTTTATTTAGTTAGTATCCAATAAATATATCCTCTTTTTTTTTATTATTGGAGTAGAATTTTAACTGCATGGATCATTTGTTTTTCTTAGATTTTAGTATAGATTCATATTTGAATTTAGATTTGTATGTACTGTAAAATTCTGATTTTTCAGGAAATTATGTTAATGGTTTTTTAAAAATATTTTATTCAATCTTTAAGTTCTCTTCTGGAAAGTTCCTATATGGATGGCTGGAATCAATGAAATCTAGATATAGTTAGCATGAAATCTTGTGTCTGTCTTATCACAAAAAAAAAAAAAAAAAAAAAAAAAGTTGGAATACTGAAATTCTGAATGCAAAAATCAGCTGAATGGTTGTTTTATATGAATGGTAATTCACACTTGCTTGCCTTCTTTATAGTTGAACAGAACAAAAATGTTAAAACAATTTTTTTCCTTTCTCTTCAGTCCTTGAAATCTAGTTTAGCTACTCAAAAGCACAAGCACATCTAAAGACCTAGCTTTCAATGTTATATAAATAGACTAATATTATTGTTGTGAGGCAGCAAGCTGTCAGAATCATTAGCACACCAGACAAAATGCTTAGCGGCACTTTGTCTGTCTTTATGTTCTGGGTTCAAATGCTGCCAGGGTCAACTTTGCCTTTCATTCTTTCAGGGTTGTAAGTACCTGTTGGGCACTGGGGTCAATTTGTCAACTTAGCCCTTCCACCAAAATTGCTGGCCTTCTGCTAAAATTTGAAACCAATATCATTATTGTTGTTGTTAAGGTAGTGAGCTGGCAAAATCGTTAGCATGGCTGACAAACTGCTAGCAGCATTTCTTCTGATTTTATGTTCTGATTTCAAATGCCACCAAGGTCAACTTTACCTTTCATCCTTTCAGAGTCGATAAAATAAGTACCTATAGTAGAAAGAATTATCATTGTTGTTGTTGCAACCATCAAATAGTGGCACAGTATTTAATAAGTGATCCCAGAAATAAATACTACACTCCTACACAGTTTAGGATTTTTGTCTTGTAAATTACTTTGTCTGTGCCATGTAAAAAACATCCAGTACAGCCATTAAAGTGGTTGGCATAGAAAGAGTATCCAGCTGTAGAAACCATGCCAAAGCAGACAATGGAGCTTGGCTCGTCAGTTCCTGTCGAGCCATCCAATCCATGGAAAATGGACATTAAATCCAGCATGAAAAATGGACATTAAATGATGATGGTCATTGATAGATAGAGTATCTCGGTATTTTAAGTTCTTTTAATAGTTATGTAATTTTCATTTTAAAAAGAAAAAGGATTAAGATTTAAATATCTTCCTAGAAAAGAGATTTTGCAAAAAATAGCCAGGACAGATTTGTGTCATAAGACCAGTTGTAGGTCTTGTATTTTGTTTTTAAAAAATATCATCCAATTACTTTACACCATCATTGTCTTGTTAATTTCAAATCAATGTTAACTGAGAAGGCAGTTTTACTTTCTTCAACGGGGAGGAATCATATTCATAATCATTTTTGTATCTCTTCCTTATCATTTGGCTGTATAACTCATTAGTTCCTTTACATATCTGTTTCAAACATCAGCTATATTTTATCACATAACTCCCAGAAACGTTTTACTGTCTTCAGTTGTAGGGTCTCCGAAGACATTACCACACTCACCCCACAGGCTGGCTAGTGTATTCATTCTGGTCTTTCTTTTGATTGTGCGTGAGAAGACCCGGCAAGCCAAGTAAGATCGTTGCCAGTGCCCCTGGACTGGCTCTTGTGCGAGTGGCACATGAGATGCACCATTTTGAGTGTGGCCGTTGCCAGTACCGCCTGACTGGCTCCCGTAGGATTTTCGAGTGAGATCGTTGCCAGTGCCCCTGGACTGGCTTGTGTGGGTGGCACATAAAAGACACCATTTCGAGCGTGGCCGTTTTTCGTGCAGGTGACATGT
>NC_068984.1:114322330-114323514 GCF_001194135.2 Octopus bimaculoides | reverse complement strand
ACTGAAACTGTGTTGACGCTCATTATATATATATATATATATATATATATATATATATATATATTATATGTGATTGTGTTTTTTGTGTGTTCCTCTCTCCACTCCTTGACAACTGGTATTGGTTTGTTCATATCCCCATAGTTTAGCAGTTCGGCAAAAGAGACTGATAGAATAAGTATCAGACTTCAAAAAAATAAATATTGGGATTGATTTATTTGACTAAACCCTTCGAAACGGTGCCCCAGTATGACCGCAGTCCAAGGACTGAAGCAAATGGTAAAAATAAAAAATAAAAATTTTGTATATTTTTATAAATTCCAAGATTTTATTTAGGCATAGCAATATTAATAACCTGGTGTTAGAGCTCGATATATGTTAAGAATAAAGCATTATTAGTCAAGTACAGAGCATAATATGAAATTAAATAAATGGTAAGGAACAGGAATTATGTAATCAACTCCATTAGCTAACAGCTGTTTCTGCTATAAGATGAAGTGCACTCAGAGCTGAGTGCTTGTGCATCACCTTATGGCTTCCTCAGAGCTTCTAAAGCGGAAACAGCGATAAACTAATGAAGTTGATTACATTAGATGCAGGCATGGCTGTGTGGTAAGAAGTTTGCTCCCCAATTTCATGGTTCCATGTTCACTCCCACTGTGTTGCACATTGGGCAAACATCTTCTATAGTTTGGGGCTGACCAAAGCCTTGTGAGTGGGTCTGGTAGACAGAAACTGAACGAAGCCCATCATATATATATATATAGATATATGTGTGTTTTAATGTCTGTGTTTGTGTCCCACTGCCACTTGACAACTGGTGTTGGTATTTTTATGTCCCTGTAACTTAGCAGTTCAGCAAAAGAGACTAATAGAATAAGTACCAGGTTTAAAACAAAAATAAGTACTGGGGTCAACTAGTTCCACTAAAATTCCTCAAGGCGGTGCCCCAGCATGGCCACAGTCTAATGACTGAAGCAAGTAAAAAAAAAAAAAAAGAATTCCTGTTCTTAGCCATTTATTTAATGTCAACACACACACACACACACACACACTTACTTTCAAAATTAATGACAAAATATTCTTCTCCACTTCATAACTTGCACACAACCTATATCGTTTTTGCCTGCTTTATTCAACAGGGTTTGTGTGAATTACTGAAGCATACCTCAGTAACACACTGATGT
>NC_068984.1:114320687-114321549 GCF_001194135.2 Octopus bimaculoides | reverse complement strand
ATATATATATATATATATATATATATATATATATATATACATACATATTTGTTTCAGCTACTAGCTAACTACATCTTTGTTCCTTCTGATACAAAACTAATATTTTCCTATATAGAAACTACTTTCAAGAACTTCATTGCTTACTCAATAAAATATGATAGATATTCATTCCATAATTTAAGTTTATATTTGGGATTATTTTCCTTTTAGTTTCTTTACAACTTTGTATTGTGATACAATATACCATGAAGTTATTATCAAGAAATGAAATGTTTATTTTACCTTAAAGTGTATTGTCTGGTTAGAAAAGTTTATGAAAGCTGTATCAATATATGAGGGGTGTATGAAAAGTCTTGAGCCTCAAAAAAGTAAAACATGGTACAAGACTTATGATGAAAGTACAAGACTTCAAGGCTCAAAACTTTCCATTCACCCCTTGTAGCTTTGTCACCAAAATTTTTTCATCTAGAAAATATGGGAATCAAATTAAAAGAATATATATATATAATAGTCCTGAAAATAGAATTTGAATAATGCAGCTGGATCACTGGTTAAATGACACATTTCTTTGTTCCTTGAGAATAAGTATTTCATATAAAGCTATGTTTCTGTATTGTTAAATAGCAAAATTACATATGAAGAAATATTATGTCATATATATATATATATATATATATGTAGATAAATGGGAGTTGGGTATGTGTTTGTATGTATATATATACATACAACAATACCTCACTTTATGAGACCCTGTGTTTACAAGATTTCGCTTTACGAGTGTTCCCCGAAAACAAATTAACTCATATATTGGGGCATTACTGTTTCTATGTGTATGTGTGTGTATATATATATATATATATAT
>NC_068984.1:114306895-114320260 GCF_001194135.2 Octopus bimaculoides | reverse complement strand
TATATATATATATATATATATATATTATCTAAAAATTGCTGAAACTAAAAATGTTAGGGTAGATTCTACTGATAAGTGAAACTATTTTTAATTATTACAAATGAACTATTACTAAAATGGCTATAATGGAAACCAAGTCAAAATGATTTTTAAAACAAAACAAAAAAAACAACAAACATTTATTTATGTCTAAATATGTTATCCATTTCAGCATTCGCCGTGTCTCAGCTGCCACCGAACAAACTGTACCAAAGCGAAATGTGCAGGTAATATTTCAAGGAATGAAAAAAGGACGTCTTGGTGGTACGAAGTCGATGATCCAGCCACGTTCCCGAAGCAACAAAGAAATTGAGTCAGATTTCTCCCAAGAGTATTGTCGAATGCGTTCGAATACTTTGCCTAGTGTTCAAGAGAAGAAGAAGACACCTCGTACAAAGAGCAGTGACCAAACAGCATTATTGGAAAGCCGGCACTCAAGTCAGCGAAGCAGTTCAGATCATTCTACAACAACCAGTACACAAGGAAGTGTAGAGAAGCTGATTCATCCTTGTCACACATCTACAACGCAGATGGCGTAGTTCTAACATAAATAGAACATTGTGTGCGTGTGTGTGTGTGTGTGTGTACATGTATATCTCACTAAAACTACTTATGTATTTATGTAAATTCTGTAATAAAGCTATTTAATTTCCCATGGTATTTTTCACTCATTAATCCATTATCATTTAAATTGGTCGTATCTGGCTCAAATATTTAATCTGGCCATATCAGGCCCAAATATTCTACCTGTTCTACGTTAAAAATGGCCAGATCTGGTCTCTCACATCTACCCTACAATGTCATTCTAAAATAAATAATCACATTGCTGAAATCTCAAAGCTACAAGGTAATGGATGTTTAATTCAAAACAATATGAATAAACAAGCATTATATTTCACAGAGTAATCTGAATGAAGACTTATTGGGGCAAGCGAAAGCGAAATCAGGATAGCACCTGTGCCTGTGACATGTGTAAGGATTTTCAAGCGAGATCGTTGCCAGTGCCCCTGGACTGGCTCTTGTGCAGGTGGCACATAAAATACACCATTTTGAGCGTGGCTGTTGCCAGTACCGCCTGACTGGCCTTCGTAGGATTTTCGAGCGAGATCGTTGCTAGTGCTCCTGGACTGGCTCTTGTGCAGGTGGCACATAAAATACACCATTTTGAGTGTGGCCGTTGCCAGTACCGCCTGACTGGCCTTCGTGCGGGTGACACGTAAAAGCACCCACTACACTCTCTGAGTGGTTGGTGTTAGGAAGGGCATCCAGCTGTAGAAACTCTGCCAAATCAGATTGGAGCCTGGTGTAGCCATCTGGCTTCACCAGTCCTCAGTCAAATCGTCCAACCCATGCTAGCATGGAAAGCAGACGTTAAACGATGATGATGATGATGATGTTCAAAATCTCAACGCTATGATTAATTCAAAACAATGTGAATAAGTAAGCATTATATTTGGCAGAATAATCTGAATACTAAAAGGTTAAGCCATGCATGACTAAGTGATTTAAGAAGTTCACTTTATAATCATGAAATCCTGAGTGTGTTCCAAAATATGTGACAACTTTATTATACCTCCAGGTGACCTGTACCTTGTGAATGAAATTAGGTTGATAGAAGCTATGAAAGCTCACCTGATGGAGTGTACCTGTGATTCAAAGGGCTTTGTCACATATTGAGTCATTGATTCAGTTTCAGAAGTACATTAAGAAGACATGGTTCTATGGAATACACAGCCACTTATATATGTTAATTTAACAACTCTAATTCTCGAGTGATTGAACAACTGAATGATCATTGTCAAAATTTATAAGACAATCTGTTTCCATCATCAAACTATGTATAAATGACACTTAACTGTAATACCTTTCAACCACTGACTCACTTACATGTCAAGTTTGCTTTTACAATATTCTAGTCTCTCTAACCCTTTTGATACCAACCCATCTGAGACTGCAGTGATTTAAATTAAAATCTACCCTACCCTCAAAATCAAATGTTAATTTATGTTACAAACACCAGCATAATGATAATGTTATGGAAATAGTCGCAGGAGTGGCTGTGTGGTAAGTAGCTTGCTTACCAACCACATGGTTCCGGGTGCCAGTCATTGAATTTGGTTCAATTTCGATTTCGATTTCACTCGCCCCAACAGGTCTTCACAAGCAGAGTTTAGTGTCCAATGAAGGAAAGGTTGACATAGGTGCCAGTCGTCGAATTTGGTTCGATTTTGATTTCACTTGCCGCAACAGATCTTCACAAGCAGAGTTTAGTGTCAAATGAAGGAAAGGTATGCAAGAATAGGCTGGCTACACCCCTGGCAAAGGCCACGGGTTATGGTCTCATTTGGCTTGCCAGGTCTTCTCAAGCACAGCATATTTCCAAAGGTCTTGGTCATAGTCATTGCCTCGGTGATGCCTAATGTTCGATGGTCGTACTTCACCACCTCATCCCAGGTCTTCCTGGGTCTACCTCTTCCACAGGTTCCCTCCACTGCTAGGGTGTGGAACTTTTTCACACAGTTATCCTCATCCATTCTTGCTACATGACCATACCATTGCAATCGTCTCTCTTGCACACCACAACTGATGCTTCTCAGGTCCAACTTTTCTCTCAAGGTACTTACACTCACAGATATTTTGAGCATCTCCGCAGTGATTCCTGATGGGACGGGGGCTTTCCTAGTCTTCATATTCTTGATTGCTTTATCTACCAAGGTACTGTCAATTTGGATAGCTGGTCCCTCTGTTGGGTTGACATTCAGCAGACTCTCTTTCTCTCGTTCATTCTCTTTATTGAACAACCTTTCATCGTGTCATCACCAAACCTCTCTCTTTGCAGCCTTGTTTAGTGCAAGTGAACCATCATCCATGCGGACACATTTCTCTCCTATGACATCACAATTCTCTCTCACACACTGTCTTACAACACGAAACACTTCAAGTCTTTGGTCCTTGCAGCGCAGAACATTGGCAAATTCTTTCTTATCTGCTTCCCCTCTGGCTAAATAAACCTGTCTCCTAGCTTCCCTTCTGGCAGTCTGATACAATTCCCTGCTACCACCGTTCTTCCAGTCCTTCCAAGCCTGTTTCTTTTGTCTAATAGCCCTGTCAACAACATTGTTCCAACACCACGTTACCTTGTGTTGAGAGGGGACTTTTGCACTATCCACAGATCTGGTCAGTGGCTCTCAGCAGGTTGTCCCATAGAAACCTCCAGGTGTCTTCCACATCATGTGATGCTATATCCACTTCTATTTCGTCAAAGGCTTCGAGTAATACATTTCTAAATCTCTGTCCATTTGCAGGATCTTTAAGCTTCCAGACCCTTCTCCTCCAAGCTGGTCTTCTTCTGGGCATCCATTTAGCCCTGATCCCGAAGTCGCTAACTACTAATCTATGTTGAGGGGTACATTCTTTGCCTGGGAAGGTTTTGGCATTTATAAGAAGCCCTCTTTCCCTTTTTCTGGTGAGGATGTAGTCAATTTAGCTAGTGTGTCTGTCACAATGGTAGGTGACTAGGTATCAGGTGGGTTTCCTGAAGTTGGTATTGCAAACCATAAGATCATTTGCATCGCAGAACTCCAGTAGTCTGGTTTCCTCCTCATTGCGGAAACCAAAGCCATAGCCTCCATGTATGCCATGAAAGCCCTCTGCATGTTGTCCAACATGTCCATTGCGCCATGGAAACCCACTGCATGTTGTCCAACATGCCCATTGAAATCACCAGCCACAAAGAGAAGGTCCTTGTCATTCGTCAACGAGGTAGTCTGTAAGAGGGTGTTATAAAATCGGTCTTTCTCTTCATTGGGCAGCCCCGGCTGAGGGGCATAGGCTGAGATAATAGTTGCTAACCCATGATGAAGCACAAATTTAATCTTAAGTATTTTATTGCATACTCTGACCACCTCGATTACCTTATCCACCCAATTCCCCGCAAGAAGTATACCCACGCCCCCGAGTCCGTGTGTGTTCCCTGCCCAGAAAATCTTGTACCTGTGTTCTTTGCCTGTGAGGAACCTCCCCTCCACCTTACTTCTTGGAGGCAGCAGATATCGACACATCATATATATATATCTGTGTGTGTGTGTATATATATATATATATCCAAGAAAGCTAGGGGTTGTGAATCCAACCCACTAAGGGATAATATCTATCCAATATACTGCTGGGAGGGTACCCAATTATTATTACACTAGTGTTTTTCCTGCGTATTACCAAGTGCAATAAATGTGTGTGGGTAAAAGGATATGTTACCCTTAATTTATATAGCAAGAAGAAAATGGAGGGGAATATGTGGTATTCATCAACTTGCAGACATTGTATTGTGTCAATTTACCTGTTTATTTTTTAACTTAGAGGACAATATTAACAATATACAAACACATGTGACATATTATGTCATATCAGTAATTAAAAATGACATCTACTGACCAAAGATGGGACAATGACTTACAGCTGTTTCAGCCTAAAGGTGACATGCCTCATTCTATCTATATAACTCCAGCGGGTTGAAGCAATTGATAGATGAAATGTGTGAAATAGAGGTACATGTATGATTCTCTAGGCCTCTTCAGAGATTTTTATCACCCATCTAAACCAATATATCTGAACCAATACAACTCACATCATCACCACTATCAACCCACCAACTTTTGAATCCAACTGGTTACAACAGATATCAGCACGTACGCCAACACATGTATGTGGATGAGTGTGTGTGTGTGTGTGTGTGTGTGTTTGTGTGTGTGCGTGTGTGTGTGTGTTTGTGTGTGCCCGTGTCTGTGTATGTGTGTGTATTTCTTTCTTAAGTCAGAAATGCAAGGGGTGAAGTGCCTATAAAGTCTAGTGACCCTTCAGCTAACTGTAATCATATAGTACTTTCTCTTCCTCAGTCCTTCTTTTCATCCCATTGTCATTATTGCATCAATAAGAATAAAACAATTTTTCACTCTCACAAAATATCTTCCCTTGACCAATTTTTTTATTATATATTTGTTGTGGATAATTAATCACTGCTGCTGTTGAATTTGCCTTCAATTTAAGATGTCTGGAGAGAAACTATCAAGTAGACCTGAAGGCAGTCGTGTGAAAACGAACTGTAAAGGGATTACAATAAATAATAAACTTAATGTGTTAAAAAGACTTGATGCAAAAGGATAACTGTGTTTGCCAAAATATTAGATCTTGCAACATCTACAGTGGGAACAATATATGACAACTGAGAGAAAATTATCTCAAGTGCTCAAGAAGCTATTCTGTTAACTGTCTAGATCTTATTTTTCCATAGATCTAATGTACTGCTTAAAATAGAATGACTCTTGAGTGTATGGATCAAGGATCAGAATTAGTATAATATGCTGATAAATACAATGGTAATTCAAAAAAAGAGCCAAGAAACTTGTAATGAAAATCCCTTTTTGGCTAGTAAAGTCTGGTTTGAAAGTTTTAAGAAGTGACTGAATTTGCACAACATAAAAGTGATTGGTGAAACTGTGAGCTCTAATACAGAGGCTGCAACTAATTATCCTGGGCAGTTGAAGAAAATGATTGCTGAAGTGGGTTATACACCAGAGCATGTATACAATGTTGATAAGATTGCACATTTCTAGAGCTGCTTGCATGCTAAAACTTTTATTCTTGAGAAGTAAAATCTAAAGCTTCCAAAAATTTTTGGACACTTCTTTTGGAAAGAAATATCACTGGTGATATAAAATTAAAGCCGTTACACGTATATCACTCCCAAAATCTAAGGGCTATCAAGGGTTAAACAAAGATCAATCTACCTCTGATTTGGTGTTCAAATAAGAAGGCATTAATGACTAAGAGCCTTTTCAAAGAGTGGTTTACAAATGTTTATTGTTCAGCTGTACTGTGTGAGATAAAATATCTCCAATAAAGCATTGTTTTTTTTTAGACAATGCACCAAGTTATCCATTGAATTTAGATAAACTTTTTGATAAGGTGAGAATAGAATTTATCCTCAAGAATACAATTTCTTTACTCCATCCAATGGATCAAGGTATGATGGTGTGCAAGGTATAATATATGAGAACTTTCAAACAGTTTATGAAAGCAACTGACAGGGAGGATAAACCTATAGTTAGAGATTTCTAGAAGAAATTCAACATAATGGTTGCTGTGGATAACATAGCTGAGTCATGGGATGAAGTGAAACCCTTAACTTTGAATAGTGCTTTGGAAAGTATATGGTCAAACTATCCATGACAAGTTTTCCTCAAGCAGAAAACTTACATCAAATTTAGAAAGATATGATGTTTGCAAAAGATGTAAGATTTGAAGACGTCATAGAGGATGATATGATTGAGTTGCTAGGGTCCCAGAGAGAAAGTTTATCTAACAAGGAGTTGATGCTGTTAGGAAAATACTAATAATAAAAAAAAGCAGAGAATAGAGGAGACAAGAGAAGTTTCACCTACACTGCTGAAATTGACTATAAAAATTATTGCTAAATGGTTGGCACTGATAGAGAAAGGTCTGTAGGTTTTTGCTGATAATGATCCTAATGGTGAATGTAATATAAAAATTACAAAAGGAGTTTACAATCAGCTCAGTTTATATTGAGTTGTAAAAGAGGTAATGCGTCATAAACATGGATAAGTTCTTCACCCTTCAAGCTGATATAATAGTAAATATTGTCCCTCATCCCCCAAGATCATTTCACTACAACCCTTCACACTGTAGTCAACGTCTTTGTAGTAAGAATTACTTTCACGATATTACGATTCTTAACAATTTCCTCACTTATTTATAAATACATAAAAACACAAAAAACATTCGAAAAATGTTTTTGTGTTTTTATGCATTTATAGTGTACAGTGCATGTTAAAAAACAAACGTTAAGAAATAGTTATTTTCCCGATTAAAGGTGATCGTGTAACTTGTTCTCTGTTGTTTCCTTGTTCTAGGAACGCATTATTTCCGTAAGCAAGGGATTCCTGTACACACACACATATATGTGAGTGGGTTTGTGCATGTATGTATATATATCTGTTTGTATCTCCTTGTCTTGACAAAATAACGTCAACTCGTAGCAGGCTGTTATTTTTCTTTAATGAACAGAATGTTACGGTTCATTCACACTCTACTCAAGCAACAAAAATTGATCTTTTATTTTTAATTTCAATACTTCTGAAATCATTCAAGCCAGAGTAAAATCAAGAAAATGTTGTGCATTTTTAACTACAAGTAAAAAAAAAATCATTGGGAGAATTCAATTGATATTTCAAAGAGTTGCCGTCTCTAGTTGCGAAGATTGTTGTTATGGTTTCCTTAGCTACACTGTTAAGTAAAATTAATCTAATAAAATACGAGTGAATAATTGTAACTGGACGATAATTAACTGGTTTTTTTTTTTATCAATATACTCTATAAATCTTTTTCGGTTAGAATTTATATTTTAGCATTGGTGTGACTGTGTGGTAAGGCGCTTACTTCCCAACCACATAGTTTCGTGTTCATTCCCACTGCGTGGCACCTTGGACGAGTGTCTTCTACCATCGTTCCGGCCAACCAAAGCCTTTTGAACGGACTTGATAGACAGAAACTAAAAAAAGTGCCTCATACACACACACACACACATATATATATGCATGTATGTGTGTATGTACATCACATATCTTTTATTAATAATCGACAGAAGTTACAGAGTGACTCAAGGGCGTGCCAAAACACGAATCTCTCGACCCTTGAGTTACTCTATAACTTCTGTCGATTATTGATAAAATACTTTTAGACTCATGTTTTGAGATCTATTTTCCTCTTTGCCCTACCGAACCTACATATATATGTGTGTGTGTGTTTTTGTCGCCCAGCACCGCTTGACAACCGGTGCTGGGTTGTTTACGTCCCCTTCTAGCGGTTCGGCAAAAAGAGAACGATAGAATAAGTACCCCCACCAGACCAGACTCTAAGTCAAAATAAGTACTGGGGTCAATTTGTTCGACCAAACCCTTCTGGATGATGCTCTAGCATGACTGCAGTCCCCGTGTTTGAAACAAATAAAAGATAAGAAATAAACTCTTGAAATAAGCGTCTGCTACAGAAAACAGAGCCGAGTGTTTCTGTTGTACAATTTCTAATTTGGCTGAGCACCGGAAACTAAAATCAACAAGAAAAAATAAAACACAGAACAACTCTGTGGATCCAAATTATCATGTAATCGAACTTAATTTCTTCATTAATTTATTCGATTTTCTTCAATTTCTTTATAATTTATTTTATTTTTTGGAACCATTTAGCCATTCCCGGAAGTATGGAACTGTCCTCTTTACAAATAATAAATAAATAAATGAATAACAAAAATAAAGGAAAAAATAAATAAATAAACAAATTCTTCCTTATCCGGGTTATCTGTGACGTCATAGTGTTCATAAAACAATTCCATTAGTCTAACGGTGCAACAGAATCAGTAGATCTCAGTGTTTGAGGCGCCAGCAGCACGGGCTCTCTCCTTTACAAGTAAGTACAATTGGCAATTTTTTTTTTTTCAAAAATTTGTTTTGGTCAGGGCTTTAAAAAAATAAAAATAAAGGTTATATAGAAAGCAAAATAGTCTTGGTAAGTTGTTTAAATTTTCTTTATCATTTTTTTGCAGTTTTAGAAAGAATATTTTGTTTCCCTTTTAAAATTCTTTCCAAATAGAGAAAGGACACTTTTCTGAACTTCTTTCTCAAAAGTTCTGTCAATTTTTCTGCTCAACCCCCTTTTTCCTTTTTATTTTTACGTCTCTATCCGTTTTATTTTTTGATATCTAAATACACTTTCGTTTTCCTGTTTATTAAAAGGTAAGTTATATCATGTTTCTCAATTTTGTCATTTTTTTTTTACTGTATTTATGAGATCTTAAAGAATAAAGTTTTAGGAATGACAGTTGATGATTAAATGTATTTATCTCTTGGATTTTTCACAATAAATGTTATTTCATTTTTTGCATCATGTTTACTTGATCGACAACGAAATAAAATAGTTTTGGCCTTTCTTCCTACTTCTACAGCTCCAAAAAACCTGGTCATTAATATAATAAAGAAGAACATCGTTATGTTATTTGTTGTGATATTGAGTTGAAATTGATAAGAGAAATCTGTGAGAGAAACCAACCCGACTCAAGTTATTTTAGTTAATGCTACTTCCAAAAGTATATCTTATTTATTAATGTTTTCCAATGGATTTTCTTAGCATTTTCATATGTAAGCACAGATATGACATGGAATTACATATCTAATGTAATATTCAAATTGGGAATGATTAAATGCTTATACTGAAGTATTTTTGAATGTTGAATGTAGTCTTTAAACTTGACAATGCGTTATTAATAAATATTGTGATATTAATGTTGCAATAGAAGATGCGATTTTGAGAAGTAAAAAAAACTAAATAACAAGATTTGTTCTTAGTAAAATATGGCAAAATATGGATCTGTACATTTATGTATATTAACAAAAATAATACTGAATCTTATTCTAAATTCATGAAAACAAGAATTCGTTTATTGAAATGACTGACGAAAATCATATTCTTGATATGTTGTAACATAGATCAGCCTAATTGTATAAAATGAAACCCGGTAAACAGACAAATCATTGATATTTTATAATTTGAGTGGTTTCTAAACTGCCGTTCTAAGAATTACATATTTATTCCTTTTCATCTTCCTTTACATAGTTATCTGTTTACAAGTATTTTCCACTTTATTAAGGCTCACTTTGGTTTTGGAAGTTAAGTCTGGAGCTGTAAAATCACGCTTGTCCTCCCTTAGATGCAACCACTTGTCTGTTTCGACTGAAAAAACAAACGAAACTTGACGGTTTCCGATAACTTTTATTCGTGTAAATAAATAAGCTTTATAATATTTTATATTCAGTCTAGTTGTTTACTTCCTGATATATTATTGTCTCTTCTGCTACTGTAAAAATATTAATTATAAACAGCAATTCAATTTGAGTAACCTTCCGTTGCATTACAGAAGTTATGTGTTGTGCCTGCTGAAGTTGCGTTAGCATCGTTCATATATATACTAAACTACATAGATCATTGACTCGAAAAGATAAACGCAACTTAGTATCTGGGGTTTTTTTTTCAAAATTATAATTTTCTGTTTCTTCTTTTCATCTTGATATATACATTTAATCGGATAACATTTCTTCACAAGCAAATTCGTTGCAAAAATATTTGAAGGAATTGTATTGTGATTACACGTTGATCTTGTAAGGTGAATGTGTGCGTGCGTGTATATGTGATAGCAGGAGCGAAGCGCCCGAGTAAGATTTTGACGCGAATAAATCGGTAAACAAAGTAAAACAGCTAAATATTGGTTTCTTTCTGCTACACACACGTCTCAGATTTACATGGACGGCAAAGTGAGATGTTGTGATGTTCATGCCTATCCCAAGGTCATTTGCGGCGAATGTTAAGTGAAATGGTTTCAGTCAAAACCCGGTTTTGAACGTGGTTGACAGAGGGCTTGTCTTCTTATTATTTTACGGGTTTCATTTGGCCAAATTTTAAATACATTTAATTTATATTTATTTCTGAGATGTCAGTTATATCTCTTGGGGAAAACTTTTCACTAACTGAAACGATTCCCTCGTTTCTTTTCTTTTTTTTTTTGTCTATTAATTAAATATTTATACAGAAATTGTTTACAATGTCAATTGCTTTTGTAAAAGTGGTTTGTGAGAAAATCTAGTTGAAAACGATGCCAGAAAGAACAAGATAATTTTTTGGTAGTAATGTTAATGTACAATTTGTCCATTTATAAATACAAGATAGAAAGAAAAGTTGCCAATTGTCTTGTGCAAAGCATTCTTAGAAATCTACAAGTTAGTCAAAGAAGGAAGGGCTTGTATCCATGTAATTATAGGTCCTTTTAGATTGATGTGGTTGATATTTATCTTAAATAGCCATAGAAGAAAAAAAAAAGAGGGAGAAAAAATGTGACTCAGGAGAGATTACCAGATGCTCTGAGAGATGTGCAGTGCTGGGCTTGGAAGATGAAACACAGTTATAATTATTAGTAGAGCAGGAGTTAGGGTTTTGCAGCAAAATAGTACAGAGAAGAGACCATTAGAGATGAAGGAATTGGAGAAAAGAAACATGTCTATAAGATCACGATTGAAACTTTGTTGGTTTTCAAACCTCTGTGATTGATCTAGGATGTTAATGTGTGTAGCAGTATCACCATTCCATTGATGTAGGTTTCTTGAGCTTTGTAGAAAATTAGCAGTCACAGGTCCTGGTTCTAAAGACAATCCCAGTCTTTGTGATGTAAGTTTGGTAATGCTTTTAAATGTGGTGTCATCATGATAGATCTAGAATAATTTTGAGGTCTTGAATTTATAATCCTTTATCTCTCTCAGCTTGCCAGTTACTCCATTGCCCCACTTGTGCACTTATACATCACGTTGCTTGTGCCATATGGTACTTCTACCTACCACATTTTTGTATTTTGAGAAATGACACTTCCCAGTTGATTGTAGAGTCCTGTTTACTGTTCCAATACATTTAAGAATTATTGATTCTAAGATTTAATTCTATGTTTGGAATTTTTTCTGTAATTCCTTAGAAAACTAGTCTTGATTTCCTTTGTTACAGCCTGTAGAGCTCTAATAAACAACTGAGGGCTGAGAATAGATTCTTGATGGATGCCTACTTGCATGATAAATTCCTTGCTGAACTTCCACCTTTCTGACAATGTTTCTGTACATAGCTTGTACAGCTCTCACAAGCCATATACCTAGTCTTCTTACTGACCATTAAATTACAGAGCATGCTACTCTGTCAAAGACTTTCACCAGGTCAATGAATTCTAAGCATAGTGGCTTGATCTTATTGGTGAAGAACTTCTGTTTGTTGTTTCACTAGGAAGAGAGCAGTGGTACCCCATCTTAGCACAAATCCAAACTGCATCTAATCTAAGCTTAATTCTCCTTCCTAATTACTTTCATAACTTGGTCTATCAAATTGATGCCATTGTAATTGCTTCTTTGTAGAATATCATCTTTGCCTTTCTAGCAATTGATAATGATACTGCTGCACTAGTCATTGGTAATGACTCTTTCCTATAGCATCTGATTGACTGTGTGGGTGATTGGTGTATGTCCTGCTTTGCTAGTTATTTTCAACATCTCAGAATTAGCTCTGTTGATTTCTTGTCCTTATTTTTAATGGACAGTTTAACTGCATATCTGTCAATAATAGCTCCTTCAGATATTAGGTCTACTTGAGGTTATTTTCTTTCCCTTTCACACATTCTCCTCATTCAACATTATCTCAGTAGCATTTTCACCCTGCTCCTCTTTGACATCAGTCAAGGCGAGTAAATCATTACCATTACATTTATATTTTCCATCAACAACATCCTGATTCCCTCTGCAATTTGGAAAATCAAACACCTCTGATACTCATATTGTAGAATATTTGCACACCTCATATTTTTTTGCTTCTCTAGTTGTAGTTCAGCTTCTTTTCTAGCTGTCTAATATTATTCTTTGCTTTTCCACTTTATCTTTTCTTTTTAGACCTGTCTCTTAGCTTTTATAGTTCCCTCTACCATACTATTTTACCTCCATATCAGATATTGTTTTGGTGAACCTTGCTTCATCCACAGAGGTAGTTTGCGGTTTGTTGCCTTTTACAAATTTCTAGCTGTTCCCTTCTTTCCTTCTCCAGATTGTTGTGTCTCTCTTGTTAAGACCAATATCACTAATTGCTATTCAGTATTGAGTTGTGATTGTTTAATGATGGCCAAGAGGTTATTGTGCATGGTCAGGATATCCTTACCTATTCACCTCACTACAGTGTGCAGCATGAATTAAGTGTTATCCCTCTTTATGCAATTATAGTTTTTCATTGATTTGACTAATGTTATTGGCATATTTTTAACAATTGGATGCTTTTCCAATCACAAAACCAGTTTACAACATGGACAAACATTAACATCAAAGGCAGGTTAACTAGCAAGTTAGTTTTTGTAGCAACATCAAAGGCAGGTTAACTAGCAAGTTAGTTTTTGTTTGTGGCAGATGTTCAGGTGCAATAAAGACTGCAAACAAACAGGAAACAACTTCTATCTCATTCCAGGGTGAAAAACTAGAGGTAGTCGATAGCTTCCGCTATCTGGGCGACCAAGTTAGTAGTGGGGGTGGGTGCGCTGAAAGTGTAGCTGCTAGAATAAGAATAGCCTGGGCAAAGTTTAGAGAGCTCTTACCCCTGCTGGCGACAAAGGGACTCTCACTCAGAGTAAAAGGCAGACTGTATGACGCATGCGTACGAACAACCATGCTACATGGCAGTGAAACATGGGCTGTA
>NC_068984.1:114297757-114306124 GCF_001194135.2 Octopus bimaculoides | reverse complement strand
GACACCATTTCGAGCGTGGCCGTTTTCGTGCGGGTGACACGTAAAAGCACCCACTACACTCTCTGAGTGGTTGGCGTTAGGAAGGGCATCCAGCTGTAGAAACTCTGCCAAATCAGACTGGAGCCTGGTGTTGCCATCCGGTTTCACCAGTCCTCAGTCAAATCGTCCAACCCATGCTAGCATGGAAAGCGGACGTTAAACGATGATGATGATGATGATGATGATCCATTCTAATGTGACAAGTCTGAAATGTTCCCTTTTAGAATGTTTCAGTTTTTATTTTCCTTGACTGGTCACCTTCACTATAGCTGTAGGACTGTCTCTTGATAACTGTTATGGATAATAAATTTGTCCATCACTACACACCCATATACATGCATCTATGACAATGTGTGTATGTACATATGTATGTGTATACAGTGGTGGGGGGGGATAAATACTCGTACATGTCAAAATTCTTTATTTACTTTCTAATGAACATAAATGGGATATACCAATACTATATTTGCATACACATGCATAAACTAAGAATATGCAAAATAAACTCATAAATTATAGTAACTAAGGAATTTATATTCAATTATAAATATTTAGGGGTGAAAAAAGTATTCGTACAGAACATAAATAACCGATAATTCTGATTTAATACTTTGTAGCATAACCATTATTCAGTTCCACTTCAACCAATCTCTTCTTATAGTTCTTAATCAATGACTCGCATGTTTCTTTAGGAATTTTTTCCCATTTTTCTTGAAAAATTTTCTTCACATCTGGAATGCACGTTGGGGCTCTTGAATGAGTTTTAATTTTCAAATAACGCCACAAATTTTCAATGGGGTTCAAGTCAGGTGACTGGCTTGGCCATTCTAATAATTTTATATTGTGATCGACAATCCATTTCTTGGTAGACTTCGCCGTGTGCTTAGGGTCGTTATTCTATTGTAAAACTCACCCTTCACAAAGCTGGAGCTTTTCTATGGAGTCCCATAAATTATTGTTCAAAATATTTTGGTACATCTCTGCATTCATTCTACCATCTATTACATGTAAATTACCAGTGCCATTTGCAGAGAAACACCCCCAGACCATGATGTTGCTACCTCCATACTTTATGGTAGGAATTGTGTTTTTCGGTGAATAGGCAGTACCATCTTTCCTCCAAACATGGCTTCACGAATTTCATCCAAACAATTCAATTTTCGACTCGTCTGTCCATAGAACATTTTCCCAGAATGTATCAGATTTATCTTTATGTTCATAAACAAATTTTAAACGGGCATCTCTATGCCTTTTAGTCAACAGCGGAGTTTTTCTAGGAGAGTGTGACTTCAGTTCATTCCTATGAAGTTCATTGCTGATTGTTTGTAGTGCAACACTAGTCCCTGAAGCTAACAAATATTCTTGCAACTCCTTTCTGGTGATCATTGCGTTTTTTTCGATACTTCACTTCATTTTTCTTAAAGATTTAGGGGAAATCTTGCATGGTGCACCGGATCTTCTTCTGTTTTCAACATTTCCTGATTTTTTATATCTTTGAATAAATGAAGATATGGTAGAAAATGGAATACAAAGGGTCTCTGATATTTTCCTGTAACTTTTACCTGCTTTCCACTGTTCAATAATTAAGTTTTTCACTGAATTTGTGAGTTCTTTACTTTTCGCCATTATTACGACACTACTTTATGTTGTCTCAGTGCTGAATGAAGAAGCTAGCGTTTTGACACTTAAAAATGACTACTGATAAGATTATTGGAACAAACGAGAAAGTTCTAGTAAAAAAACAAATTATTTTAACAGTATTTTGTGGCATAGAAAATCATAAATTTATTCTGTATGAATACTTTTTTCACCCCTAAATATTTATAATTGTATATAAATTTATTAGTTTCTTTTGCATATTCTTAGTTTATGCATGTGTATGCAAATATAGTATTGGTATATCCCATTTATGTTCATTAGAAGTTAAATGAATAAAGAATTTTGACATGTACGAATATTTATTTCCCCCCACTGTATGTGTATGTATGTACATATAATGTGTATATGTGTATACAAATATTACCATCACTATTTTATATCTGATTTCCTTTCTGGTTTGGGGTGGATGGTTCATAAGGATCTGACAAATTAAAGGACAGTGTCATACTCCATTGTTCTAGAGGAAAAAATGTGGGTGTTGAGGATCTAGAGAGGATGCAGAGACAGGATCATTGAAGAAAGACAGGATTTGGGGGTGATGGGGATGAGTCAGAGCTCAAAGCTCAGATCTCACTATCATGTAGCACCACACTCCACACACAAGCATTATACAATCTAGCCCTTGCTCTAAGTAATGGAGAGGTTCCTTTGTTGCCAGTAGATGTCGTAGCACCCTGAAATTTTTCTGTTTAGTTCTTCCTCTGACTACTATAATTTAATAGCAACCAACCCCACTCCTAATTAGGTCATCTAGGTAACAAAAACTAGTGACTACTTCTGGGGAACCTTCTGAGCAGTTAAGGGAATTTATTTCCTGTTTAATATTCCTGTGTACCTGCAACGCATGAAGGCTACTTTTGCTAATGACCTGTTTGTGATCACACAATGCCTATGGTACATCCATTGTTTATATTTGATGCATTGTATGGAGTATGGTGTTTTTACTCGTGTGTGTGTGTGTGTGTATAAGTACTTATGTATATGTAATATATATGTATTACGTGTCACCTGCACAGTGCCGATGGACTGGCTCCTGTGCAGGTGACACGTAATACACCATTTCGAGCGTGGCCTTTGCCAGTAAGACATCCGAGTGAGATTGTTGCCAGTGCCCCTGGACTGGCCCTTGTGCAGGTAGCACGTAAGATACACCATTTCCAGCGTGGCTGTTGCCAGTACCCACCTGATTGGCCCTCGTGCCGGTGGCACGTAAAAGCACCCACTACACTCTCTGAGTGGTTGGCGTTAGGAAGGGCATCCAGCTGTAGAAACTCTGCCAAATCAGATTGGAGCTTCGTGTAGCCATCTGGTTCACCAGTCCTCAGTCAAATTGTCCAACCCATGCTAGCATGGAAAGCGGACGTTAAATGACGATGATGATGATGATGATGATGAATGTGTATAAAGGGTGTGAGACATATTTGATAATTTAATAAAACTCTAATACAGTCGAAACCAAATGTGTACAAATAAAATTTGTGTGCATGTTTTCTATAAGATTTCTTGTAAGATTATTGTATGAATCTGCTGTCAGCTTCAATGACTGCTTCAATACATGACTGGAATTGTTGACATGCCTGTATTTGGTCCTTATTCATCAGTGCAACGCATGAAGCAATGGTATTCTGAAGATGTTGATTAGCTTCCCTTTCGACAACATTTCAAATGTAGTTGTCCATGGGATTTAATTCCAGTGAGTTTGGAGCCACAAGTTTGGTGTAATATGATCGTATTCTTGGATTATATAGACTACGTGAGAAGGTGCCTAGTCTTTATGAAATGTATATGGCCTTCCACTGCATGCTTCATCCATCCAAGGCTTATGAACTGCCTCCAGCACCTCATTGTATCCAGTAGCATTAATTCTAAGACTGAGGTGGTACGTATGACTTGTGTTACCACTTCCAAAACCATCATAATTGCTGGAACCTTAGTATGTATTACTCTGGGGACATCAGAAAGATTTGCACATAACTTTCTGTCATTTCTCTTGTTAGACTTTTGATAATGGTCGAAGATTTTCTTATCAGAGAAGAACCAAAGCATGCAGTGTTCATAAAGATTTTCAACATTGAGTGGCACTTGGCATGTGTTGAACAGTTTCCCCTGTGTCTCTGCAGACATGATTTGGCCTCTCCTCAGTGCAAACGACTTGTATTATATGTCCTTTTGCACCATAGCTCGGATAGTCCACTCTGATTCTTGAAGTTCTTTGACAATGGCCTGCATTAATTTTCCAGAATTATCTTATAATAATTCTGCTTGTCACTCCACAACTTAGCCCATCTGTAATGTTTCCATATGATTAGTTGGAAGGGAGGAGGGGAGGAGAGAGGGAGAGATGGCGGTGAGTGAAATGTATAATTTTTTTTTAACTAAGTTTTTTGGATACAGTTTTCAGAAATAATCCAAACTGAGATTCAGGATATACACTATCAGCAATTTCTTGCAGTCTGTTCTGAACCATGCACAAAAAGACTTTTACAACGATGCTCAGTTAAGGGATTATTTTGTAGTTGTTGCAGTCACTTTTTCCCCCTTTGTTCTACAATGTGTGGAGTACAGTTGAGAAAAACAGCAGCCACTCTGCTTGCAACATCAAGCTGATCTTCAGCTTTATGTTAACATCTGCTGGGCAGCTAATTTCCACAACTATACACAGTTTCTCTTCTCTATCCCAAATCATTCTATCATGTCTGTTGTGCTTACGTTTTATTGAGGTCTTCACTGGGACATTCCACCAGTACTTTTTTTTCTTATGAGTGGCTATGGCTTCTACCATACTGTGGATTCTTACTTCTTTGTCCTGAGGGTTATCCTTCTGATGGATTTCATTATAGAGTGTCCTAGCTACAACATCATGTCTCATCAGTACATAATACTGACATGACATTTTTGGACAACTGCTTATGATAAGGGTGATACCTTCGGTGTTAACTCCACAAAGTCTGCATCGGTTGTCACATTTTACTGTTTTTCCTGCAATTCTATCCCTTTTGTGCATCAGGTACTTGGTTGATATTTCCTCTTCCGCAATTGCAAATGCATACCCTGCATCGGTTGTCACATTTTACTGTTTTTCCTGCAATTCTATCCCTTTTGTGCATCAGGTACTTGGTTGATATTTCCTCTTCCGCGATTGCAAATGCAAATGCATACCCTGCATCGGTTGTCACATTTTACTGTTTTTCCTGCAATTCTATCCCTTTTGTGCATCAGGTACTTGGTTGATATTTCCTCTTCCGCGATTGCAAATGCATACCCTTCAAAGGGTAGACTGCTTTGATGATCAATGTTACTATCATTTCAGAGCTTTCTAATAGCATATCCATGTATAGTTTTCTGCTCATATAGGCTCATCCTTTCATCTGATGATACGTTGTGGTAGAGTCACGTGACTTCTTTGGGCATATATTCTAGGTTATCAGACAAAGAATGTTGCTTAAGGAGCTGCCTCATATATGCAAACTTGGTCAAGGGATGCATTTTGACACTTGGTGGTTAAAAGTTGTATGTATATATGGGTGCTGAAAAGTTCTTCGATTTAAAGACACCACGAAAGATGTAGCTGGAGGCCCAACCTTCCGATTTCTGTTACAGGGCTTAGAGAAACTGAAAGACTGCTGCAATAAGTGTGTGAATCTGAGAGGGGAATATGTTGAATAAAATCATAATTATCTGATCCTCTTGTATTTTCTTTTACCCAGAGCCAGGAACTTTTCAGCACCCTCTCATATATATATATATATATATATGTATATGTACACACACACAAGCTTTCAGTTTTCAGCTCCCAAATCCACTCTCTCAATGCTTTGGACAGCCCAGGGCTGTAGTAGACACTCGCTAAGTTGCCCTTCAGTGAGACTTAACCTAGAACTATGTGGCAGGGAAGCATGCTTCTTAGCTACATAGCTATGCTTGGACCCTTAAATGTTAATAAGTGCAAAGCACCTCTCTACCAACCATTTGGTTGTATGTTTCCGTGATGTATTCAGTACTTTCTCAACACCCTCATCATTATTCACTGTTTTTACTTTCCAGAGCCACCATCAACTGTTCCATCTCATTTTCATCTACTTCTGGATCCAGTTGTTGTCACTCAGTAATTGCTCTGTGAGTGTCACTTGCAAATAGTGTCTGCATGCACTCCTTTGAAGGCCGTCATGTGTGTTTCCTGGGCATGAATTCTTTAGTAACTCTTTCTTTAAACTTTAGCAGTGTTCCTAATTGCATTCAAAACTGTACCAATTCCAAAAGTTATGGAATGAAGTGCCATAGTCTGTTGTGTCAGTCAATTTGATTCATGTGCTGGATCTTAACATTGGAACTCAAATTGCCAAGATGATGTAGATGATATCAGTTTTCTGTCTAAAATTAGTAACATTTTGAATGCAATTATCTTCTATACCTGCTAAACAAAACTATACAGGAACCAATCTTCCAAGACTTGTTTAATTATTCATGACTTCTGTTGTGGAGTAGAGGCTAGTAACATTCTCGAAAGCGTGTAGGTTTTTGTGGTGAACAGTTTAAACATAGCCACACTTTTTTCTAGAAGTCACACAATCTTTAAATGTATATATGAGTATCTATATGCTTCTCTCTCTCCCTCCCCCTCTCTCTTTCTCTCTATCTATCTATGTATATATATATATATATATATATATATATAGGTTAGCCTTGTTTTTTTTTTATCTCATTATGAAAAGTAAATCCTGTTGGCAATGTTTCATTTTTAGCTGAAACTCATAAAAGAATATCTGAGCGTGTGTATACAGGGTGTTCCAGCTAAATTTCATGATTTTTTTATGTCTCCATTTTTCAGGAACAGCTTGATGTATTGGTGAACAGTCCATGGCATTGGAGAATATAATGATTAAAGTTGTAGTTACAAAAAAGTTAGCTGGCATTGAGGATTGGAAGCCATCTGAATATTGGAAAAGATCAAGGTGTTCCAGGGACTCAGGAATGCATGATGATTCATGTTGGGTATCAATATGCCAACATGACTGCTTCTCAATGCACTTTGAACACTGTAAAACATGACATGGACATCATGAAAACTAAGTTTCACTAAATTGTGATGGCCTTTGGGTGTGCCTCCAGTGAGAGTGATTTCATGCCATGCCATGTCTTTGAATAAGGCCTTAGGCTCAATTCAGATGGTTGTGCAAAGCTGCTGGAGACTCTGATCAAACCCTGGCTGGAGAGAGTTGCTGCTGGACAGCCATATGAGTGGCAACAGGATTTGGTTCCTTGCCATACCTTTGGAAAGAGTCAGAAGTGGTTGTTGGAGAACTTCCACAACTTCATCCCTAATTCCTCTGATTCTAGTCCCATGGATTACTATGCGTAAGGTGCAGTTGAGAAAGACACCAACCACTCTGCCTGCAACACCAAGGCTGAGCTCATGGCCAAGATCAAGGAAGATCAAGGAGGTGTTCAAAGGTCTTCCCAAGGACTCGGTGAGGAATGCATGTGCCAGGTTCTGAAGCTGTCTTGAGGCCATGGTAGAAGCTGAGGGCAGCTACTTTGAGTAAACTATTAACTCGTTATTTTTTAATCTTTTTAAAAAAAAAAAAACTTTTATTTTTGGATGGGATATTGTATTTTCATTTTCTGTTATGCAGACTGTCAAGTTTAGCCTGAACACCCTGTATACACCTACACAAATATACATACCTATATATACATACATATGGTGACTGCTCCGTCTTCACATATGATTACTGTGTCCTTGTGCTTCTCCATTGTCAATGGAATTTCTGACTTTCCGTTCACGACTTCTCAGTCCCAATGCAGATCTACATAGTTTGAAGCTTAGGTGACTGATGAAAGTTGTAACTTACTGTGCACTTCCAACTGGTTAGGTCTGCACATGTTGCCACTCTTCCATTGCCATAGGATTTTTTGAGTAGATGGAATGACAAATGAGGTCAACATAAAGAGGTATTTGTTTGTCATTGGATTCTAGTGATAAATGCTTGTACAACACAAATACCATTCTCTGAGTCTCTGTGATTAGTACCTAAAGACAAGCTGAAGTGAGATGACCAGCAACCAAGTGAAACTGTTGGTTTTACATCAGTGTTCCTTTCCTAGAAGGATACTGTGACAATAGCTAAGAGTTCCTCACTCTTCGTGGTTTTACTGTGCACCCTGACACCAACAAAGAATATTTCTGTGCTGAGATGGAATGCCATCGCATCTGCTAGTGACAGATGCTACTACTCTGGGTTAGAGTAGACCATGGAACAGTAATGGCTAAGAGGCTGTTCCTCTCTCCTCAAAACCCTAGAACTCCCAGACTAGAGCCTCACAACCAGCAGTTTCATGTCATATCCAACATACACACACACACACACACAATATTTCTTGTTCCCTTATACATATATATGTATGTGTGTGTGTGTATATATATATATATATATATACATATATATATCATCATCATCGTTTAACGTCCACTTTCCATGCTAGCATGGGTTGGACGATTTGACTGAGGACTGGTGAAACCGGATGGCAACACCAGGCTCCAATCTAATTTGGCAGAGTTTCTACAGCTGGATGCCCTTCCTAACGCCAACCACTCAGAGAGTGTAGTGGGTGCTTTTACGTGTCACCCGCACGAAGGCCAGTCAGGCGGTACTGGCAACGGCCATGCTC
>NC_068984.1:114293813-114297508 GCF_001194135.2 Octopus bimaculoides | reverse complement strand
ATATATATAAAGGTACAAGTGCATTGAATAAATATATATTTAATGCATGTTATATGGATTTATATAATCCAGTGGTACCCACAAAGAAGTTCCTTTTGTGAACCTGGCTACAAACAACCTAGTAAACCAATACATAGGAATATAATGTAGAGTCCTATGTAGCTGAAATCCAGTAAATCCAATCACTGAACATTATTTCATGAGGGGTATTAGAATACAAATAAATTCAGGACATATGAGATGAATATACTTATTTCACCAGTTGATATCCATAGGATGACAGCTATTTTGCTGCCAACATCATGCAAATATAATTTACTTTAAGTGTATAATAAATAAATTTACATGTTTGCACTAGTGTTTACTATATATATATATATATATATATATATATATATATACACACACACATATGTAAATGTCAAATGATGAAAACAAGTGGTCAAAACCGCATTGGTGGATATAATTTCTTTATTTGTGAATTAAGGCTACACTTGGTTTCATGGGAAAATAGGAAAATACCCTAGTTTCTTAACACCTTTTCCATATGATCGGCTAGAAAAATTAAGACACTAGGATATTTTCCTATTTTTCTTAACATGAAACTAATGGTAGCCTTAATTCTCGAATATATATATATATATATATATATATAATACACACACACATTTGAAAATCTGGAATAGTGATGCCCAGACGTTTTAGTAAAGTAAATTGATAATTTCCTTATAATATTTCAGAATAACATCTGGGAATTGTATTAGAGGTATCATTACCATGTTTATCAGAAGCGGATTGAAAAGGAATATGATTTTTGAAGTATTTAAAAATATAATTATTAAAATATTCTGATATTATTTTCAAATTATGATTTCCAAACTGTTCAACCAACAAAATAATCACATTTTTGATGATGGAGGTTGAAGTCCACGAGAATATTTTCTCAGAATATTTGATTTAAAAATTCCAAAATTGCATACTATAACATAATAAAGTAAATTCGAAGACTGTCTTTGCGAAGGTGACAGTTCTTACTGGCAAGTTTAAAAGTTAGTTAAAATCCTCAATAAAAAGTTACACTAGTCTGCGTTGCGTTACTCATGTAAATAGAAAGATTGCATAATTCAATAATGAAACCGAAACTTAGAACTTCCGGGATAATTATGATAAATTTTCTACATTAAAAAAATACATTTTCATACAATGAAAATAATTGTTTTCTTTGTAACAATATATTTACGAAATTAACTGCCACTTGAGTTTTATAATAATAAAACTCACAACTTAATTTTCAACATGAAAAATATTAAATTGAAGTTATAAAACTATCGTCATCAGATATGTTAATATGTTTTAAATTTTAAATTAAAGATTTTTTTTTTGTTAGTATTAGTATTTTTTATTTTGTTAAATGAATAGAAACTATTTTTTAAATTCACTTTTTAAGATCAAATTCCGTCAAGAGATCTAACATGTAATGAGAAATTAACTCCTGCTGCTTCAGTTGCTGTACAGCATGTTGTAAGGGGCCTCATTGCGTGTTTCCTGTTGGGTTTGTAAGCGACTCGGACCGACTATCTACATCGCATCTTGGAAAAATCTTACCATTTATTTGTCAAGCATCTTTTTAATAGTTTTGCGACACGAAAACTATAGTAAAACGTATTTTATACAGAAACAAAATCGAGAAATTTGCTTTAAAATTTTCTTATCAGAAAAGGTAGTTGATATTTCTTTTAATATTTATTAATTCAATTATATAGATTTCCTAAAGTCTCTCTCTTTCAGTTTTGAGTTTTTCTTTTTTTTTTTTAAAACGGAAAAAAAATTAATATTCTGTATTTATTTCATAAAAGCAACTGTCGTATTTCGTTGCAAACAAATGTCATTTTTAATTTTGAATTATATCATTGCATTTGTAGGATTAGGTTATACGAAGAATTTTTTTCTTTTTTTCATCGATGCGTTTGTGTATACTCGTGAAAATTATGCTTGGCCGGAATTAGAAGAGCAGAACAAAAACTGAAGCGGGGGGGGGGTGGTTAATTCTTGAAAAGCGTTCGGTGAAAACTATACTTCAAAGCAAGGTTTACAGAAAGAAAAGTTCAATATAGATGTTTACTAATGTTCTTTATTTGACTGCTTCCTCGCCCTTTCATTCTCGATTAAACGATCGAGGTCAGTTTTTGGCAGTGGATCTGAGTTTTCTCTCTGCGATAATAGTTGCATTAGATATTGCCCCAGCTGCCAAAGCTCCACTCCTCCAACTTGTTTTCTGAAGTTGACATCGTGGCATACATTCTGAGCTTGATTTTACTTTTTTTTATGATCGTTATCTATTAAAAAAATGTAATTAAAACTTTAATTTCAATTTTGATTCATCTCACCTGCGTATTTTGAGATGTATCTTTTCTTGTTCTAAAATAATACGTTTTAATTTTTTTGTCAAGGTGTAAAACCTTTCCAAAACTCAACGCATTTTTCAGTTTAGTACCTGTCAAAATTTTCGCTTGTAATAAATTTTTCAATCGGACTTTCAGGTAGTTTTACTCAAGATTTTTGAAATCGTTTAAAACTTGAGAAATTAGATAGTATAAAGTTTGTGCTTAGTGAAAAACCTGTCTTTTCTTTTACTAATATTGAACATCTGTTCAAGCATTAATATTAGATAAATATATTTTAAGGACATATATTTTCGTGAAGTGGATAGTTTTCTTTATAATTAACACAATTGGATCGTGTTAATATAAAGATATCTTGGTCTGTAATATTGTTTATAAAACTAAGGTATGTTATTTGCGATTGCTTATGTTACTTTAAAAGTGATAACTTTGGCAATTGTGCAGCACCTGTCGATGGTTACTCGAAATACATAAAACACTTTAGACTTCTAATGTTAACCGTAGTTAATTTTTTAATTATAAAAGAAAGTTATTTATTTTTAAAAATTTCACACAAGATCTTTAAACTTCGGTTTCACACACCAGAGCGAAAATGATTCTGTTCGCTAGAATTGCCAGAACTAGCAGTCAAATATCCCTGAACTCTCACCTTACTGTCTATAAATCTAGAGATATATTGGATACTGTTGATCCTGATATGCAGAAAGACGGGATTGTTACAGAATGTTTTTGATCAGCAGTAACCTGGGACTAAATAACTAAATGTGATTTTTAAAATATATATTTAAAAACTGTCTTGTTACGAAATAGCATTTTTATAATAGTTTCCTGGTGCCATTAGGTCAACGAACGACCCCTGGTGACGACAAGTACTCAGAACTTCTAATTAAATTTTCGGGGGAGAATGTAAGGGTGGTTCACCCGTTGCTTTCCTTCGGGTGTTGTTATTATTTTCGAGATACATCAATCCTGGGAGAATGAAGGAAAATAGTCCCTAGTATCTGTCTGGTACTTTATCCATCACAAAATTATTTAAAAGAAAAAAAAAAAATTGATTTTGGCAAGATTTCAGTGCAAAGTACAGAACCGGAAGATATACCACAAGGACTTTTATCTGATGTTCTAATGATTCGCGTATTGTAATAAAAAAAAAAAAACCTTTGAGGACTTAAAGTGTAAGACTGAACAGAACATGTCATCATTATCAAATCCATCTATGATAATGACTTCAGCTGTGTTTTGAATATAAAAATATTATGTAAACGAGAAATTGCACTTTGACCTGTATATATA
>NC_068984.1:114250871-114293803 GCF_001194135.2 Octopus bimaculoides | reverse complement strand
ATATATACACAAACACACATATAGATCATGATGATCATCTTAACCCATGCTGACATGGGTTGAGTAATTTTACAGGATCTGGTAGATGAAAAGACTGCATGATGTTCTAACATCTACTTTGGCATGGTATTTTGGGGCTGGATGCCCTTCTTAATACCAACCACTTTGCAGAGTGTATTTAATGCTTTTTCCTTGGCACCAGCACTACTGAGGCCACCATGTAACTTGCAAACTAAGACCCCATATATATGCAGTACATGGAGCAAGGGTGGCTGTCTAGCAAGTTTGCTTCTGAACCACATGGTTCCAGGCTCAATCCCACTGTATGGCATCTTGGGCAAGTGTCTCCTCTCTAGCCTTGGGCTGACCAAATCCTTATGAATTTCACAGACAGAAACTGAAAGAAGCCCATCGTATATATATTTGTGTCTTTTTGTCTTGATGTAAAGGAGTGTTACTATCAGACAAGCAGTTCTGGCAAAGGGAAATATTACTTTATTTGGAAACAAGTAATGGTTGGTGATAAGAAGGGCACTCAACCATAGAAAATCTACTTCAACAAAATTCTGTCTGATCCATGCAAGCATAGAGATGTAGACATAAAAATAATGACATGTACATAAATATATATATTATTATATATATATATACACACACACCTTTTCCAGGCACAACCAATAGTTACAGAAATTAAGCAATTTCGAAATAGCAAAGAAAGACATCTTAGTTACTTAGAAATTCAATTGTGCATTGCTGCACACACACACACACCACTGTAGCAGATGTTAATTACTTGAAGTTTTGTTTGATACAAACTTTTCCTATCACTAACCAATTTAGTATGGAAAATATTTAGTGATTTCAAAATCAAACTTGATATTCTTGTGGATGAAATTTTTATAAGGTAAAATGAGAATAGAATAGTTTATTTGGAACTTGTTTTAGCTAAGTGTGGATATTGAATGCAGAATAAATTTGATTTTATGACTTCAAGTATTTTTGCTTAAGCAATTTAATTTCAGAATGATACAAATTATGATTTAACTTCATCTAATTAGTAAATAAAATCGCTAAGTTTTTAATTGTAATCATTTATTTTTATTTTTCAGGATGGTTTCTTTACTATTACATTTTTGGCAAAATCATATTTTTGTTAAATTTGAACATATGTTAAATGGAATTACTGATGTTAAATGATGGAATGTACCCCCTTGATAATCAGTAAGTACAATTTTATTTGTATAATTTAACATAACCCCAAAAGTTATTAAAATGCATTGAAGACAAAAAAAAAAAAAGAAATGAAAAGTGATGTTTTTTCTTTAATAGATAACCGCAATAGTGGTTGTGTGGGTTAGTACCGGATTAACTGCTGAAGATCATGTAGTCAAGCCTTGCCACAGCTATCATCCTTTGCCCTTAATTTAGAGACCCGTTTTGTTTTAAATTCATATGTGCAAGCATAGCTGTGTGGTTGTTGTTGGCACTCCGTCGCTTACGACGTCAAGGGTTCCAGTTGATCCGATCAACGGAACTGCTTGCTCGTGAAATTAACGTGCAAGTGGCTGAGCACTCCACAGACACGTGTACCCTTAACGTAGTTCTCGGAGATATTCAGCGTGACAAGGCTGACCCTTTGAAATACAGGTACAACAGAAATAGGAAGAAAGTGTGAGAGAAAGTTGTGGTGGAAGAGTACAGCAGGGTTCGCCACCATCCCCTGCCGGAGCCTCGTGGAGCTTTAGGTGTTTTCGCTCAATAAACACTCACAACACCCGGTCTGGGAATCAAAACCGCGAGTCTGCTGCCCTAACCACTGGGCCATTGCGTCTCCACATATATTTATATATACACATACAAAAACACATCTATATCTGTGTATTTATGTATGTATGCTTGTCTTGACATGTGATTGATGTAAATGAACATCACTGTCGTACAAGCAATGTTGTTTCCAGTTACTGTGAAAAGCACTTCTGGCCTTGGGGAAAATATTACCTTGCTTGGAAATAAGTGAGGGTTGGTGACAAGATGTGTATCTGGCTATGGAAAATATCTACCCCAGCAAATTCCATCTGATCCATGCAAACATGGAAAAGTGGATGTTAATTGATGATATGTATATGCGTGTGTGTTAGTTTACATTTGTATTTCTCCAAAAATCACAAGCTACAAGCAGTAATGTTGCTGTCATTTCTCCTGTCAACAGATCATTCACTGCCATTGCAGTGAAATCCCTTATTCAAAAAACAGTTAAGGGTATTCAACTATAAAACATTATCTCAATTATATAGTTGTCTAACCCATGCTGGCATGGAAAAAAAAAACAAGTACAAAAATGAACAAAAACAAAGAATTTCATTAGTTAATAATGGAGTGGGGGTCATTCAGCTTAATGCTTTAGCATTTAAACTGGCTCAAATATTCTACTTATTTTATGTTCAAACTGGCCAGATCCAGCTTCTCACACCCACCTTACAATGTCAATTTAGAAATGACAATCACATCATTGAAATCTCAAAGCTACAAGATAATACATGATTAATCTAAAACATGAATATATAAAGCATTACATTTGACAAAGTAATCTGAATGCTAAAGGGTTTAGACAACTTGTGACTAGTGACATAAATATTCAACTGTCCCAATTTTAGAAACATAGATATAAAATAATGTCTATGATCACTGGTACTCAGAATTTCAACATGTTCTAGCATGTTCTTTTAAAGTGATGCTACTCAAGTAAAAGAGCGTCTCATTTTGACTGTAGAGCTTGTTTGCTACTTTTGACTATTTTACATTTGTGATTTCACAAAATTTTATTTTCTCTGAATCCATTAGTAATAGTTGTCTGATCAATGTTGTGGATGGATATTGTATCCTGTGATGTTTGTACTTTAATAAGCTGAAATTATTACGGCATCCTTCAGTTACCTGAAACGCCGAGATACTTGTCTGACATTTCCTTGTGGTCATTCAAGGTATTGTAAAATTTCCCCACTCTCACCAACTCAAGCTCTAATTGAATAGTTTAGAATCAAAGGTGTTCCAGCTATGACTATCCCATCTTTTATTCAGTCATAGTGCATCCAGGATCACATTATCCAATGTATTCTTCCTCATTTAAGAGAGTAAGGTGTCTTCAAAGATTTTATTTTTTGTTGGCTTATATTTATACAGCTATTTCCTATGGTGTGTATATATATGTGTATATAGGTTCAGGCATGGCTGTATGGTAAGAAGCTTGCGAGCTGGCAGAAACGTCAGCACGCCAGGCAAAATGCTTAGCGGTATTTCGTATGCCGTTACGTTCTGAGTTCAAATTCTGCCGAGGTCGACTTTGCCTTTCATCCTTTCGGGGGGTCGATAAATTAAGTACCAGTTACGCACTGGGGTCGATGTAATCGACTTAATCCCTTTGTCTGTCCTTGTTTGTCCACTCTATGTTTAGCCCCTTGTGGGCAATAAAGAAATAAGAAGCTTGCTTCCCAACCACATGGTCCTCGGTTCAATCCCACTATGAGGTACCTGGAGTAAGTGTCTTCTATAACATCAGGTTGACCAAATTGTGAGACGATTTGGTAGATGGAAACTGAAAGAAGCCTGTCATGTTGTGTGTGTGTGTGTATATATATATATATATATATATATATATATACACACACACACACATATCTTTGTTTTTCCTCATCACCACTGCTTGGATAGAATAAGCACCAGGCTTATAAGAAAAATAAGTACTGGGGTTGATTCATTCGACTAAAAATTCAGGTAGTGCCTCACCATGACTACATTTTAATGATTGAAGTAAGTAAAAGATAAATATATATATATGTGTGTGTGTGTGTGTGTGTAAAACAAACCATCCTGCAGCACTATGCTTTTGAAGATTAGTGGAATCCATTGATTAAAATAACAGTTATGGGTTAGCAACAGGAAAGGCATCTGGCTGTAAAAACAAAACCATACGTAAATGCATATTTGTCCAACCCATGTTAGCTTTGAAAAACAGATGTACAATGAATGAACAGTATATGTATATCATCATCATCATCGTTTAACGTCCGCTTTCCATGCTAGCATGGGTTGGACGATTTGACTGAGGACTGGTGCAACCGGATGGCTATTGTCAGTTCACATTTGTTGCTTCAATTACAGATATTTTCATTGTTTTTCCATATATATATATATATATATATATATATATATATATATTATTTCTTTCAAACATTGAATATCATTGTTTTAACCTTTTAGCATTCAGATTTCCTTAAAATATAATGCTTGTTCATTCACATTGTTTTGCATTAGTTGTGCATTACTTTGTAGCTTTGAAATTTCAATGATGAGATTGTTTGTTTCTAGAATAACATTGTAGGGTAAATGTGAGACTGGCTGGATCTGGCCAGTTTGAAAATAAAAAAAAAGTTAGAATATTTTGGCAGGATATAGCTGGTTTAATGTGTCTTTTTCCATACTTATATGGGTCAGATAGAATATGTTCAGGCAGATTCTTTATAGCTGGATGCCCTTCTTGTTGCCAACCCTCATCTATTTCTGAGTAAGGCCCTAGCTGGTCATATTTTTATAGAAGACTGGAAATGAATGACACTGCTTGTATGATAGTGACACCCTACAGCTATCACATGATATCAAGACAAAAACACACACACGCACATGCATATATGTGTTTCTTTCAGTTTCCATCTACCAAATTCATTCATAATTTTTTGGTCTGCCCAAGGCTAAAGTGAAATGGACTTACCAAAGGTGCTACACAGTGGGACTGAACCAGAAGCCATTTCCTTATATTTTTTTGACTGTTCTCCGTCATTGGTCTGTGGCCATGTTGCAGTACCACCTTCAGGGTTTTTGTTTAGTTGATTACAGTGATCCCAATACTTGGTTATTTTATTGCATGGCAATGGTACCATTTTAACACAGGCCTCGTTTTAACAAGCAGTGTTGTCACATACACACACAAACTGATTACAGGTAAGTTCACTTGCCATCAATTCACCATGAAGAAAATTTACCAAGAAAAAAATATCCATAGTATCTCACCATTAATAGTTAAAAACTATTTTATTGAAAGATAAAAAGACAATGAATTGATGATGGTGAATTTACCGGACATGATATAAACTATATACACGTCTACACCAATCTATCTGTATGCACACACCCACATAATAGGCTTCTTCATAGTTTCTGTGTACTAAAATCCACTGAGAGAATTGCTCCTCTTGAGGCTATGGCGAACTTTATAAGACCCTTTCACAGTGCAAAACCATAGGATTGAACCTGAAGGATGTGGTTGTGAAACAAATATGATAACCACATAACTGTTCTTGCATCAATGTATTTAGTAATAGTGATTTCAAATGTTGGCACAAGGCCAGCAATTTCGGGGGGAGGGTTAAGTCAGTTATATCAACCCCAGTGTTCAACTGGTACTTATTCATTGATGCAGATTTTTTTTACAACTGGATGCTTTTCCTGTTGCCAACTCTTATCTATTTCCATGTAATTGTAATTTCCTCATGGAAGATGGGAAACTAAGGACATATCCAGACATATGCACAATTTTAAAGTCTACTTTTCCATGTTTGCATGGGTTAGATGGAGCTTAGTGAGGCAAACTTTTTCTACATTTGAATGCCCTTCCTGTTGCAAACCCCTTTTGTTTTCAAGCAAGATAGTATTTTCCTCATGGCCAGGCATGTTCTTGCAGAATATTGGAAACAAATGACACTCCTTGTGTGACGTCAAGAGAAAGAGACACAAACACACATTGCATACATGTACACATAACAGGCTTCTTTCCATCTACTAAATCCACTCACAAGGATTTGGTTGACCCAGGGCATTAAAGACATTTGCCCAAGTACCATGTGTATACATGATGGGCTTTCAGTTTCTGTTGACCAAAACCGCTCAGAAAGCTTTGGCTAGCCCTGATCTATACTAGAAGACATTTGCCCAAGGAACCCTGTGATTGAAAAGCAAACTTTTTACTAGGCTTTAAGTGTCTGTCTACTATTTCCTTATTTGAAGCTGTGTAAGAAGATACTTGTCTAAGGTGCCATGCAGTGTGTGTGAACCTAAAACCACATGGATGGGAAGCCTAACTGGACAAATTGCATATGAAATTGTCACAGATTTCTTTGACCAGTTAACCTATCAGCTGATTATGGTTTCTTAATGTTCCATTCTTACAGAGATTTTAATGACTTCTAACAGACAAAAGGCTACAAGTTTTTTGGCAGGCAATGAGGTTCATCAATATTTCACAAGTACCTTGAACCTGAAAGAGTTAAAGAATCAGAATCCTATTTTAAGTGTGAAATGTGTTATTCCCATACAGGAATATAGCATTTGTTATCTTATAGATATTCCATTCAGCATCCCATTCTTGTATACTCATCTCTGTTGACGTGGATGGACTAACATTTTCAAATTTAGGTATTTGTATATTGATGGAATAAATGTTATTGTTTTTTTCTATTGCCAACCACAGAACTATTAAGAGTAGATGTTTGATCTCTTATATGAATTCTCTAGATAATTTCTTAATAAAAAGGAAGCTAGTTTATTTACACTCCACCTTGATCATTACATTAATTGAGTTAATAGTCAAACCTTTACACTGAGCAGCTAAATTTCCCTCAAATTACACTTTACTGCTTTCAAATAAGGGACATTGAGCAAAGCAGTCATTTTTAATGCTTTGTGGATGTTTTCTGTAATTGTGAACTAAAATTGGTGCATACTGCAGTTCCTGCATCTCAGTTTGAAACTGTGACCCACTTATACAGTACCTAGAAAACCAACACTTTTATCTGCAATGTCCTTATCTCTGTTTTCAAAATCTTATTAATTTTTCTCTGAATGGAAATCATAGACATGGTAGATATAGCTTACTTAAATGCTTTACAGTATTTAATTTGGTGCATCATAGCATAGTTGCTTTTGTTTTTCAATTCTTTGGAATTTGGTGGAGAAAAAAAGTGAAGCCACTCCATTCCATTCACAATTACTATTCTTACCTCTCACCTTCACATTTGGTCCTTTACAGAGTCAAAAATAACCATTTTTTGAAAAAATTTTCTTGTCTAACTATTTTGGCACAAAGGCTGCAAATTTAAGGCATCATCATCATTTAGCCTCTGTTTTCCATGCTGGCAGTGGAGGCGCAATGGCCCAGTGGTTAGGGAAGCGAACTCGCGGTCATAGGATTGCGGTTTTGATTCCCAGACCGGGCGCTGTGAGTGTTTATTGAGCAAAAACACCTAAAAGCTCCACGAGGCTCTGGCAGGAGATGGTGGTGAACCCTGCTGTACCCTTTCACCACAACTTTCTCTCACTCTTACATCCTGTTTCTGTAGTGCCTGTAATTCAAAGGGTCAGCCTTGTCATACTGTGTCACGCTGAATATCCCCAAGAACTACGTTAAGGGTACACGTGTCTGTGGAGTGCTCAGCCACTTGCACGTTAATTTCACGAGCAGGCTGTTCCATTGATCGGATCAACTGGAACCCTTGACGTCGTAAGCGACGGAGTGCCAACAACTCCATGCTGGCATGTGTTGGATGGGTGTCTGCAAGTTGGAGGACTGTGTTGAGCTTGAATGCCTGTTTTGGCATGGTTTTCTACAGCTTGAAGCCCTTCCTAATACCAATTACTTTACAGCATGTATTGAGTGTTTTTCCATGACATCAAGTGACTCTTAAGACAAGAACCCTTCAACTGAGTGGGGCTGTAGTATTAGAGGTGGTGGATTTATGCCATGTAAAAAGAGATTAAAATAAGATAGAGTAGGGGTCCTCAACCATTTTATTCCGATGGACCCCCCCCATTGCCATTCGATGTTTAAAAACTAGTTTCATAGAATGTTATTTATTGTTTTCACACGTTAATTTGTGTAGGTTGAACCATAAAATGTTAAGAGAAAGAAACCTAGCTGCTTCCTGCAATACATACATCTTAAGCAAAATATTTTTAGGGGCCCTGCCCTTAAAATACTATTGTGAATTCCCACTGAGATAGAGGGAGAGGAACAGGTATCTTGCTGTTGAGGAGATGCATGGCTCCACCAACTAGAAAGAGAAAAGGAGAAAAGATGGTAGTGGTTAGATGTCACCCTCAAGGTACAAGAAGGTGAATATGAGAGAGAAGTGGAACAGAGAACAGACAGGGTTAGTGGGTAGGTAAGTTTATGAGGGTGTAAGAGGGAAGTGGTAAAAGGATAGAGTTGGGGATGACAGATCATGTAATAAATCCCAACGGTGCTACTGCAACAATCGTATTGTGTCCCCGGGGCACAATAGTTCAACTCGGCTTGCCTTACTGCTCCTTTTACTTCATAGTTCAGTGGTTAGTTCTAACGATATACAAATGTCCAAATTTGAAAATTTTAGCTGTAAAATGAGTATAAGTAACAGGGTAAAGATAGGATATAGCTGTCAACTGCTGGACGTAGCCACCTTTCACGGCCGAGGGTTTTTAGTCATATCACCAAATCAGCTAACTTGACACTAGCCAGATGCTCTACCAGTGTTAATGTCCATTTTTGCCTACTGGGAGGATTGGGAGTAATGTGAAATATCTTGCTCAAGGACACGATGATCCACCTGGGCCAAGTATTGAATCCATTACCTTATTATCAAGAGCCTAGTTACCTAACCACTGGGTCATGTGCATTTTCTAATCCCATTTGTCTGTCTTTGTTTGTTTCCTCTATGTTTAGCCCCCTGTGGGCAATAAAGAAAAAAATTTTCATATGAAATACAAGTATGTCTTAACAATATAGGAAACTGCTTGGTTCTTTTATTATTTGATGACAATGTGACCATGTTATAATTTCATGTTATCTTGCTCAGCAAGTTTGGTTTGCCTTTTCACTATCTACGTTATATAAGGACTTAATTTGTTAAAATAGAAGATAATGTGCATTGTGGATCGATTCATTAGCAAGTTATTTTTATATTCTATTCATGATTTTTACTTGGCAGTCTCTTGCAATACTTCAACAACAGTATGTCTCTTTGGTCATGACTTAATAGATAGAGCAACAAAATCTAGTTCATATCATACCCTATCATCTCAGAAAATGATATGTTGGATAATGTGATCCAAGGAGGATTGGAAAAAGATGACATAATCACAGAATGCTTTTAAGCTTAAGTCTGCTTGATTAGAGCAAACCACATCCCTCTCAAACCATGTTCTACTTTCCTTAAAAAAAATAGGACTCAATGGACAATGTTGTATTAGATATACAAAAGATGGGATGATGCTGGCTGGAACTTCTTGATTGCTGTCAACTTAGGCCCTGCAATGATTTTTATCATCATTACATGTAGTGGTGTTGAACTTCAATACTTTCTTGACTGGCTTCTGTTGTAAAGAAATAGGATTAATTGTAAAGAATTATGTTCAATGAAGAGTTTTGAATAGAAATTTTTAACGTTTTAAATTGCTTTCGTTCTTGATCAAAAGTTATTCCATCTATTCTCTAATGCTGCAAAATGACCTGTCCCACCTGATAAAGCAACAATTTTTTTTTATAAACATACAGACATATATACTTGTGAATCATCATCCTTCAGCAGCCATTCTCCATGCTGGCATGGGTTGGACGATTTGACAGGGGTTTGCAAGTGGTGTGTGTGTGTGCACCAGTTGTCTGTTTCGGAATGGTTTCTGTGGCTGGATGCCTTTCCTAACACCAACCCATTTACAGAGTGTACTAGAAGCTCTTTACATGGTGTTGGCATGGGTGCTTTTTACATAGCACTAATAGCTGCAAGGTAGCCAAGTGACTTGCAAGACAAGGACATCTCAACTGAGAGAGCAAGAGATTGGAGTATGACAGGTTAGGAATAGCTGTCTTACTATAGAGGTGATACTTGGCTACCCCAGTAGGACGAGGATGTAGATGGAGATGGGAGAGAGAGAGAAAAAGATAGATAGTGAGAGGACCTACCCACAGGGAACAGTGAAGTAGCTCAGAGAGGGTAGAGATGTATCATAAGAGTGTGAAGGTAGATTTTAGATAGTAAGTGATGTTGAGAGGAAACCCGAGGAACCTGCAGAGAAGTGGTGGAGGTTTTAGGGAGATGTTGTGGATGAGTTTTGCCAAAGGACAGAGTTATGTGTGAGGGGAAGTGGGGGTTGTCATGGACATGCCTGTATATATGGATGGCCATACACATTTGTAAATGAGTGACGGGCTGTGGATTTAAGTACTGGGTCATCCCATAAATAATGCAGTTTTTTCAATTACATGAACAAAAAGTTGGAGGGGGACAGGATAAACTACCTGCATCAACTTACTATAAAAAGCAGGTAGTAAGTTTACCTTGTATTTATTCTTAGTGCAAGTTTTGAAGAGTGCAGTTCGATTTTAACAGTTATTTTTTCAAAGCTATAAGGGAAGTGACAAAGGAGCAGATTCGACATATTTTGCTTTACGAGTTCAATATAGGCAATAACACAACAGAATGAAAGTTTTGAAGAGTGCAGTTCGATTTGAACAGTTATTCTTTCAAAGCTATAGTGAAAGTGACAAAAGAGCATATTCTGCATATTTTGCTTTATGAGTTCAATAAAGACAACAATGCAATGGAAAGTGTAAGGAATATCAATGCAGTATATGAGGATCGGACAGTAAGCGTAAGCCAGTGTCAATGGTGGTTCCAGAAATTTTAAGCTGAAAACTACAGCCTAGATGGTGAGCCTTGCCCTGGAAGATCTGCAGAGCCTGACGAGGATGCCCTGCAAACCCTGGTGGAACAAAATCCCATCGTGACTGCTGAGGAACTAGCAGAGAAGCTTGGATTTGGTCATTCAACCATTCATCAACAACTGCATGCCATTGGAAAAGTCAGCAAATTGGGTCAGTGGATTCCTCACAAACTTACCGAGTCTAATCATGCACAGAAAATGAATGTGTGCTCTTCTTTGTTGTCACGTTTCAAGAATGAACCTTTTTTTGGACCAAATAGTGACTGGTGACGAGAAATGGCTTCTCTAAAGTGCCGAAGACAGTGGGTAGGGAAAGGAGAATACTTGTACTCCGGGCTAAAGGTCTTCACTCACGTAAGGTGTTTTTATCTGTTTGGTGGGATATGAAAGGTTTAGTCCACTTTGAACTTTTAAACCGAAACCCAATGATAACAAAGGAGATCCACTGTGAGCAGCTTGAGTGGCTTAAGTCAGCACTTGAAGACCATCTTTGGTTTCAAGACAAAAAGTGTTCTTCCATCAGGATAATGCTCAGCCACATACAGCGAGGATAACATTTCAAAGGCTGGATATTGCCCTATCTGATTATCATTTATTCCGCAGTCTTCAAAATCATTTGGAGGGAAAAAAATATGAATTCTGTAGACAAGTTCAGAACAGTACTGGAGGGGTATTTTTCGTCATGGACAAATGAATTTTGGAAGACAGGCTTTGCAATTCTACCAGATAGATGGAAGAGCGTTGTAGAAAATGAAGGAGAGCTTTTGAAAAATAAAAGAAGTATAAAAAAAACGCATTGTTTATGGGATGACCCAATACATCCTACACTTGTTTTTCAAAGTTGAAAGGCATTTTATATATGACTGCCATTTGAAGCAGTAAGATTTAGTGTAGAAGTCCCCAACCACTGGGTTGCAGAGAAAGAATAAATTTTAACTATTGCAGTCTGCAGGACTTGTTTACATTATCTATGTTTGGGTTTCATGGATTTAGTGTGATATTTAGACTGAGAATAATTGGAGCAAGATTTTTTTGGTGATTTTATTTTAGTGATCTAAATTTTCTGATAGCAAAATTACGTGTTTTGCTTTTATCTGCTCAAAACTAAGGAACAACATTCATTCTTTTAAAATTTTCTTTTTCAATTACAAATTCAATTTTGATTTAGAGACCTATATTTAGATGGTTTACAGGTCTGATCTTTTTTTACAAGCAAAAATGCACAGGCATGGCTGTGCACACCCACATGGTCTCAGATTCAGTTTCACTGTGTGGCACCTCAGACAAGTGTCTTCTACTATAGCTCCAGACCAACCAAAGTAAAGCCTTGATAGTGGATTTCATAGATGGAATCTCAAAGAAGTCTATCTTATATATATTTTAAGCGTGTGTGTGTGTGTGTTATTGTCTCCTTACCTTGACTTCATGTGATAGTTTTAAACGAATGTCAGACAGAAGTGGCGTTCTTAGTTTCCAGTTTTCCATGGAAAACGTTTTTGGTATGGGGAATATTATCTTACTTAGTAACATGAGGTTTGGCGATAGGAAGAGCATCCGGCTATAGAAAATCTGCCTCTACAAATTCCGTCCGACCCATGCAAGTGTATAAGTGGACGTTAAAACGACGATGATGAAAGTTTATGTTGCTAATATCTAACGACTAAATATTGATGAATGTCTCGTCGTGATTACCTGTACACTTGAGATCATTATATCGAAATCTGTACGGTTGAGTTAGCTAGATTTACGACTGCACACGTTTATTACGAGGTATGAAAACTTACGACCCATACACGAATCGATGTCTCAAACTACCTCCACGGTGAATGTAAGTGATTGGAAAACGAATATTCATCAATACGTTTTAAACGTCACCTTCCGTTAAAATGACAACTGTAAAAGTGATTTTCTGATTTGAAAAAGCATTTTGGCGACAAGCTATTCTCTCATATTTTCATTTACCTCATTCTCTCAACACGGAAACTCGAACTATTTTGTAAATATCTCCAATTTGATAGATTAACTTTTGTTTTATCAGTTTGTTATTAAAAAAAAAAAATAATAATATAATTTGCATTCTCATTCATTACTAAGTAAACGTCACGTAATCGCTCATTGATCTAATACTAATAACCTCTGTATTATCATTTTCCCCTTATGTAAATAGCTTTCTTGCCTAGTCCTAGTATAATCAATTCCTAATTTTTAATTTGTAATTACACGATATTTATTATAAATTCATTTAGCCTGCATTGTATTTCTTTTCAAATTCGACGCAATAATGGTGCAAGGGAGACAATTGTTAATTCCTTCTGTCGATGCTGATATTTCTGCAAGTAAAAAAAAATACACATAATATATATTACGTAACACAAGTAATAAATGTACTTTCCTCAACCATTTTTCCATGCTCAGTTACGATTGTTACTTAAAATGAGCTGTGATATTATGGATAAGTTACGAAATGAAAAAAAACCAAATGCTGCTGAATAAAAACAAAATTAGTCTTTAAAAAGTTTTTTTTTTATATATACCCCACCACCCTCCCCGTCATTTAAAGAATGAAGTAACAACACTAAAGTGGTTTTTAAAGCAGTCGACGATGTTTTTTTTTTTAAACAAAGTTATAATTACAAATAAAGCATCCGAAATAGAGGAGAAAGTGGTTCATTTTTCGTTTTGAAACGGGGAAAGGAAAAAAAGTAAATGAATAAAATAAATAACCGTTACGTAGATAGCTAATAAAGTGCGTTAAATATTTCCCTTCAAAAGGAAAAAAAAATCTTGTGGTTCGCGATCATATAGTAATTTCGAGGAAAATCGCAGGCAATTTGTTTTCTAATTAACTTTCTGTGTAAACTTCTATAGATTTTGTTTTTCATAAAATTGGTTTATTCTTGAATATGAAAAAAAAAAATCGTATTCTTATATATATATATATATATATATATACATATACACACATATACACACACACATTTTACAACAAAACCAATTGCCTAATTCTACAAACGAAATTAATAATAATTAGTAAATTTCACAACTCCGATCAGCAATAATTGTGCTAATCGATCTCAATTATTTCCCTTTGTATAATTTATCTCGGCTTCGTTGTCAGAAAGCTAATTAATCTATTGAATATTTGAAATAATTAGGTATTTTTTAAAAATAATTTTGTTCTACTTAAACGATACATTTTTTTTTACGCATTATTTGATCTAAAATGTACCTTTTAACCAAATACAGTAAACACTGTGTGGTTGTTGTGAAGGGCGCCGTGATGTGACTGTGGGTGTCATATGGTAGTGAAGTGGGTAAAATTCCCAACGCTTCGACTCCGCGACCCGGTTTCGATTGGCAGTTTAAACGACTTCATGTACATCGTTAATGCCCTTGGGAAAGGTATGGATATTATTACAACGTATTTTCTCTTCTCGCCCTATAACCTTCATACTTTATGCCAGTGTATGAATTATTATTAGAACCATGCAATAGGACAGACTGATTTATGCTGCTGCCCATCTATTTAATTTGATGCGTCGGGCTTTTAGTTCAAATCTGACACAAGTCTACAGTATTTTTTTTTTTTCATTTCTCGAAGTCGATCCCAGTAGCGAATTTGTTTGAAGCTGTCTACTTCCTTCTACCCTTTGAAAAAAAATTTTTTTTTAATCACATTTTATATCTCATTGCTTTCCGTGTTTGTAGAGTTAGATAGAACTGTACCAGTAATATACTGCGATAGTTTCAATCGCCTATATTCTACCCTTTGAAAAAATTTTTTTTTTTTATCACATTTTATATCTCATTGCTTTCCGTGTTTGTAGAGTTAGATAGAACTGTACCAGTAATATACTGCGATAGTTTCAATCGCCTATATTTATTTATTTATCTATCCAAAAGTAGTCTAATGCTTCAAGAAATTATATCCTTGATTTATTAAAAAAAAACATTTTCATTGATATTTCAAAAGGTAAGGTGGTCATTCTCCTGAATTCTAGAATATGTTATTCTTTCATTCTTTTCCTTTTTTTTTTAGACAATAGAAACATGCGAGATATATTTGGCTATTATTTCTAGTAGGTCAAGTGACCACATAGAACGTCTCATCGACTTGAATGGCTAGATTCCACTTTTATGATTAAAAACACACACACACACACACATTCTATGTTGGAAGGAAGCAAGCAGCAAATTTTCTTATATTAACATTTCGTTTTCTATCTCTTTCTTTAATGATAATTAAAAATGGCTTTAATGAACACGCCAATACTAATAATATATAATAATCACTGCTGACCACTTTAGACACCAAAATCGATCATGGTTTTAGCTGTATTCTTTCTTTCTTTTACCCACGCACGGCACGCACTAAATAATTTTGCTTCTAGAATATCGGAGAATCGCTACTTAAAAAAAGTTAAGTTAAAAACCTTCTCCAATTTACAAATTACAACCGAATATATATATATTTTTTATTCTCGCACAGAAACCTTGGATCTAATCGTCAAAAATTATTATCGATTATTTTTTTCTTTTACTTTTTCCCTCCCGTTTCGTCTCGAAAACTTTTTATCCGACCACGCCTGTGAACAGCGTTAAGTGAAAAGATAAGATTAATGTTGTGTGTGAAAAAAAGATCAGGGCGGAAATTGAGACAAATATCTACTAAAGTAAATTTTTACTAATTGTGAGAGAATTAACTTTGTATTACAAAATGGGTCCCCCTTTAAACTTTAAGCACTTGGAATATATTTGTCATTAATTCCAGATTAACACAATGGTGCGTGTGTGGGGAGGCACTGAATAACACAATGGTGCGTGTGTGGGGAGGCACTGAACCTGGACGTAATTCATATATTATGAATTCTTGTAGACGGAAAAACCCCATATATATAATGTGAAGCTTCATTTGCCAGCCTTTTCTTGTCAGGCTGTTCAGTTAGGTTGACTATAGATAAAATATATAAACACACACGCACATATATATATATATATACACACACACACACACATACACATATATATAAAGAATACCTACATATCTATATACACATACACACATGTATTTTCACACTCACGCGTACATTATTTTCTGTATCGTAAGAACTAAAAAGGTTGGTGTCAGGAAGGGCATCCGGCCATAAAACATTGCTTCAAGAAGTCCTATCTATGCTAACATAGAAAAAAAAAATGATTTCTATATATATTCACACAGAGCTATATGCAATATAGCTGTCGGTAGAAATCGTCGTTTTATATAGCCATTCGTATATATATATATATATATATGTATATATTCACACCACACCACACACACGCGTATATACATACAATACACACAGGTTATTTTACTTGGATATAAATTCTTGATATATATATGCAAACTGAAAACGGACCTGCGTGTGTATATATATATATATACACATACAATGTGCATGTATGTACAACACATGTACAAAATATGGGGTTTATTAGCTCTCCTTCAGCATTTTTTGTTTTTCAATTATTGAAATTATTTGGTCAATCCAACAATATTAAGATGACATTAAATGGAGATTAGATGAAGATGGTGCTCAATTAAAATCGTAGTACATTGCATTTAATATTTTAATGCCGTAAATAATGTTACAAGCGCCATGAAAGGGGAAAGCTTGTAAGCTTCCTATATATTTCCTTTTTGCTGATCAATAAAGAGGGAAAGGCGCTAAAATTTAGGGCTCCAGGGTAGTATTCTTGTTATCGGTAACATTTCCCCCCTCTTTAAAGGCTTCCTTTTAATAAAGTAGCCAACAAAATCTTTCGTAGTCTAAAGATTTTTAGTTTCTTTTTCTTCTGCATATTTATTCGTAAGGGTCATTGTTGCTTAGCCCCCAAGTCAATTCTGATTGAGCAAAGTCATTCCAAACATGACCATCCCATCGCGTTTATAGGTGGAGGATAACATTAACAAAAGAAATGGAAATAAGGAAGGGCGTATTGGATGTTTAAACGTTAGGGTGTGATTTGAAATGCGACTTTAGCTATTATTTTCAGCATGTCGAGCCGACTGTAGGTAGAAGCGATCACACGTTGGCTTAAGGTTCCTTTTTTTTGTTTCCCATGAAGATAAGCTGTTGTTTGTCGATGGAAAAAGGAAAGAACAAAAACTACAACTCCAGTCGTTTTTGAACTACTTTTTATCATTTCCTGTGAGAGAGCTGGTGGCTTCTTTCTTCGTCAAGAGTGGTTCGCAACAGCGGTGGATCAGGGCAGGCACTGCTGCATCAGTCATGACTAATAAATATGGATCTCATTTCCGGCAAGGTCGCTTGAATTCTTTATTTTTTTCTTTTTCTTAAATAGTATTAGTTACGCATGGATCGACAATTGCATTAATATATAGGCTTCCATAAAAAAAAACAAAAAGAAAAAAAATCTGATTCAGGTTAGGAATCCTTTTTATTTTAATTGCCTCCGCGTGTTTTCTTCTACTCGAATAATATTATTATTTATATTGCGTTTGAAATAACTCTAGTTTTATATTTATGAAAATGAGCACTCCAGGACCCATTTATGTCATACACACAAATATATATATATAGATATATAAGAATACCGCTGCTACTACTTCTATTATAAGTATTATTGTTGTAACCATGAAATATACATCGTTATTTACGTCAGTCTTATAATAATAATAATAAGTGATACTTTTCAGTTAAGTCGGTTACGTGTAAAAATAATAGAAAGTAATTTCAGCTGAAAAATTGTTTCTCATCACATTGGAATCAAACACATTTAGCATGTTACTTACTTCTGTTGTAAGCACTGTCGATTAAATAAAATGAGATCGCGAAAGTGGCAAGACCGGCCAACCTAAAATTGAAGTCAGCCATGATTGCAACGATACCTCGTCCCGTCTTTCACTATTCCAGTAACATCCAACAAGCGGAAGCCACCCTCCCCTCGTCGAAAAACAGATAATAACGATACTTCTTAACATGTGTATGCGTATAATAGATTCAGGATGAACCATTTCAAAATCTATATAAAAATTTGAATTATCGAGCTCGGAAAAATATGGACATTTTTGTAGTTTGTTTTTCTCATTACTTAAACTGCTCGGCATCTAGATTCTAAGTTAATGTGTTTGATTGACTTTGAGTGTAAGTGAACGGGGAGTGTGTAAAGTAAATGCAATGTCGCTAGAGCCACGGCTGTTAGCCAATCGAATCATCGCTGATGTCCAATCGAAACGCTGTCTCGTTCTCTACTTGTCCTATAGCATGATCGAGCAGCTATTATTATCCTGCAGTTTAAGGTTTTAGGATGACGGCCTTCTTTACGGCCTCCTCCTCCTTCCTCCCTTTCTGTCTCGCTCACTCGTTTGCTTTAACTCAGAACGACGCCATGATGCCTTTATGGAGTACACACACTATTGCTGCTGCTACTACTGCCACTGACAGTAGTGTTCTATGAAGAGAGAAGGCGAGGAAGTGTGATAGACAGATAGACAGACAGCTCGAGAGAGAGAAAGAGAGGAAGACAGCTATAGAGACATTAGGGAGGGAGAGTGAAAGACTGACCGAACTATATTATAACATAAAGCAAAAAGCAAGCTTTTTTCCACCGGCGCCATGACCGCCTCCTTCTCATTAAACGGGGGAAGGTGACGTTCTGACGACGAAATACTGATCTTATGCGAGAACCGAGATGATGTTTGTGCACTTAGTTGTTTATTAAGACCTACCAACTTCCTCATCAGCATCGCTTCATTGTCGACAGAAAGAAAGGAAAAAAGGCCTTTTAATCTATTTAACTAAAAAAAAAAAAAAAGCAACTACCCCCTCCCATTTAATTCCATACGGAGGTGGGAAAAAAGAAATCATCTCGCACACATACACACACCACACGGTTCTATATAATATTATCTATACACACATGTATATACAATTATACATACATTTCTATATGCATACATCTACACATAAACACATTACAATATAGTTTCTGGCGTCTTCTTCACACTCCCATCAAGGATTTCTCTTCACGAAAGCGAACAACACACGGGGGTCTTTTTATGGAAAAGAAAAGTCTGCTTCTTTTCAGTCCACCAAAACAGAATGGATTAGTTTATTTGATTTTTTTTCGTTCGTTCGTTGCCGTGCTTGTTTGAAGACGACGAAGACGAAAGAGACGGCGGAAAGGCGGCCACGACTACGACAACCAAGCTCTCTCTCTCTTTCACTCAACTGCTTGTTATTTAGCCGAGCAGCACCTCCTGCTCGAACCACCTAGGGTACGTGGCGAAATCACGTGGTACTTGCGAAAACCTATTTTTATTTATTTATTTGTTTCTTTGATATTCCGCTCTTTATGTTTGTTTTTTTCTTCTTCTTTTTAAACATATAATTTATATATGTATTTTTTGTTTCTTGAAATATTCCGCTAAGCCTTTTTTTTTTAATAATTTCTAAAAGCTTTTTCAATTCAATTGTAAATTTGTACGAAGAGAAAAGATGAAAAAAAAAATGTGAAAGGAAAAAAAATAAACCCACCCAAATCCCTTCCCTTCACCCCCACAAATGTCAGCCTATCAAGATCTTTTGTTACGTATGTAGTAAGCATTATCTCTTAAAAAAAAAAGCTGGTAGTTTTCCTGGTTTTAATTTGTTCTTTATTTTTGTGTAATGTGTGTGTGTGTTAAAAGCCTTTTCACTCGTCATTTCTCTTCTTAGTTCATTTACGCTATTATTATGTTAAAAATATGAAATTCTACGTTATCATATATAAGTAGTATATTAATCTCCTCGTGTGTGCCTGTCATATATATATACATATCTATCTATCTATAAGTGTGTGTGTGTGTATGCACACATTTGTGTAAAGTACCATGGTGAACGTGTGTGTTAATTATTTATCTGTACGTATGTATATGTCTTTATTTTTGTTCGTTTCAGATTCGAGTATGATCCCTTTCCGCCTTATTTTCATTCAGAATGGCTAATCTGGCCTCACGATTTTGCAAAATGACACGAATCACGTGCTTAATTTTACTTGAATGATACAATAATAATGAAAATGCTGTAGGATTACCAATACAAGAAAAGTGTTTTGCCTTTTTTTTTTTTTTTTAAAAAAAAAAAAAAAAAGGACTTTATTGTGCAGGAATACATGAATCTACATATAATTTTTTCAATTCTTGACTCTTAAGTGAGTCTTGAAAAACCCAGTCGTGCATTCTTCAGTTGTATAACTCCACTTTATGTGGTCATATAACGGACTTTTATGTGCAGCCCTTTGCCGCTAAGGGTATGGTGCATGGCCGCTATGGCGCCAGCGCTCACGGAAGCGGCCACACAAGCACACATTAAGCTGCCTCTTTCACCACCCTCTTCCACAGATTGCAGCCTGCTCAACGGTCGGGATAAAAAACCAACAATTGGGGCGAAAGAAGAGTTCGGCAGTTCCGTGGCCAGATCACCCGTGGAGAAAGGGTTCGTGAAACCCGCCCTGTCTGGTCTAACGTATCTGCAGAACGTCAACGGAGGTTTGGCAAAGCCAGTAGTCGGCAACACGTCTGTTGCCGCGGCTGGTGGTGGTAGGTTGGTTCACCTGAGAGTTATTCGAAACCTGTCCAAGGAACCCTACCATCGGAGCGAGGTTACTGCCGCCAGAAAGGAAGGAGTTAACAATTCCACCAATACCAGGAATCAAATGAATCGACAGAGTTCCTTTTCACCGCGAGGATCTTTGGCTATGAATAATAATATTAACAGTAAAAACAGTCTTACCATTACCACTACTTCTACCACCACCACCACTACAACTACTACTACTACTAATAACAATAATAGTAATATATCTAGCGTTTGTTTCAGTGAATATCCTCAGCAGCGCCTTAAGAATTCTCTCTCCATTTTGGCGTCTAAATTACAACGATCTCATGAAGGTTCGTCGAAAACGTCATCATTAATAGTAAACAACATGAATACAAACGCCATTGATAAACCTTGTAATGAGAGCAGCATTGTTAGTGGATCCGGAAGGAGTATTGAAGGTGGCCTTGATCTGCAGACTGTCCAACAGCAAGTGGATAAGTTTCAATGCAGTTTAGAGAAGAAAGCGAGCACTTTACTGAAGCGATTACGTCGAATCCAAGGCAGGCAGCTGGAACAACATATCAGGCACCAGTTAGCGGGTTTTGTGAACAAACAGCACAAAAACCTGCAGAGTATGGCTAAATCTATCAAATCGCCCGGCCCCAGCAATGTAGCCGTCGCCGATCTGAAGACAGAGTTGCTGCAGAGCGAAGACGTACGGAATTTATCCACTGCCGCCCTGGTCAACCTAGTCAGGAAACTGCAATCATCTCAGCCGATTTCGATCGGTCATCAGAGGCTGATACAGAACGTCTCGACCAAGATAGACTCCAACAGCGTGCTGAAACTGGACAAGGCGACATGCGAAGAGTCGGAGCGTGTCGCATGTCAATTGAACACTGCTCTCAGGCATATGGAATCATCTCTGGACTCTGATGCAACGGAGAGTAGTTCTGGTGGTGAAAGCTCTGATGAATGCGAGTTTGGTGAAGTCGACACAGAAAAGAAAATGCAAGACATGCCTCTGTAAGTAATATTTTTTCTTCAGCATTTTTTTTTTTTTTTTTTTTTTTTTTTTTTTTTTTGTTAGAAAATAAATTTATGTACATAAATATAACAATATGAATGTCATCACTACTACGAACACGTCCACCTGCTGCAGTTAGTTGCAGTCGCATCATTAGTAACAAAAACAAAAGCCATTTACCACCTTCCACATTGCGACATATTTTAAATATATTTTTTTGGCACAACATATATCTGTACACACAAACATACGCAAGTAATACATCTATCTATATATATGATACATCCATCCCTCTATATGTATTTGTGTGTGTGTATAGATATACATATACACATATACTCTCTCTCATATATATATATATATATATATGCGTGTGTGTGTGTAGTTTTACAGTTGTTGTGGGGGAAAAAGAAAAGCATCCTCTTTAAGCAGCTGAAACCTGCAATGTTGTAAATAACTGATGTTTGATATTAATGCATGTTGATTGAAATATTGCAGTGAGGAATGGTTGAAGATATTCTGTAAAATCAATGTGAAGAATTTGTAGTAACGATCCTTTGCACTCGTCGTGTACATTTATCCACATGAACTCCTACCTCTCGACTGAGCTTATATCTGTGTTTTCTTTTTATATTTTCTCCTCCTCTTTTCGCTTTGATCACTCTAACATCGATGTGTGTGTGTGATGAAAAGTCTCACGGATGGGCAGTTCTCTTCCATCACAAGGAGAAACAACTTGCCTATATTTCTAGCGTGGTGAAAAATGAAAGTGTGTCTATATAATATAACACACACACGTTTGTGCAGACATATATTGCAGACACTTCTGTAAACATACGCGTTCAATGCACACACACACACGCCCGCGCGCGCGTATCGCACGCTGTTTAGGGTAGTAAAAAAAAACGATTATTGCGAACGTGTTAGCTAAAATAAAAATGGAACTGTTTCTTGGAATCATTTTAATTCGCCTTTATTACTATTATTGCTATAATTACTTTTAAACTGTCTTTCTGATGTAGTATTTTTAAACTTGTCGCTAATTTGCGTGTTTGTAAGATTTTCTGTCATTTCTTCCTTTTTTTTTTTTTAATCACACATGATCTGACCTAGTTAGTATTAGAGACGATTAACGCTGGGGAACAGTTATCTTGTCGGTATTTTATTTTATTTACTGTTGGTCTTTACCATTAATTATCGTAGACTAATTTTAGAACAGTCACACAACCTTGTCCGCTATTTATTTTTGAAATGCTGATCCAAGACGTTGTTTATTTTGCCTTCATTTGAAAGCTTACACGAACTATTGTTACCTGCCTGCCTCTTGCCAAGGTGTTTTGGTCTACGCAAATCCTAATTTATTCTAATATCTGATAACGTGTATCTTATCACTCGACCCCTGATGTCTTATTTGTTATAGCCATAATCTGAAATGGTTCCTTTCAGAAATTTACCACTGGGGAACATGCGATATGACGTCGTTTTCCCGCCATTGGGTTCTATTGAATTAAATTCATTGTTTTAAAGTGTCTCTTACTTCAGTTAATGATTTGCTTGTTAAGTGCTATTGTATAGAAATCCATGAATTTTTATTTTAGGGTCAGTGATTGTCTCAGTTATTTCTCATTCTGTCAACTCTTTAATTGCTCACTATATTTTTCTCTCTATTATTATTGTTATTGCATACTGTATGCTTTTTCCCCATTATGCACTTTTATTCAAATAACAAAAACGTCTGGGCTGAATAAATACAGTTTTCAAATTCTGTTATGCGCGTGTTGGTTTTATTTTCTTTTAGCAAGCCATTCGTTATACTGAATAGCTTCTATGTTTTGTTTTTCTTCCTACATCGTTTCGGTTTGTCTTTAAAATTAAAATATAAGTAAATATTCACCTGTCCTGGTTGTCTCTTGTTCGAATTCTTCTACAGGTTAGTAAACTGAATAAAAAAAAAAGTGTAACGAGTATTTTAGATTATTGAAACGTTACGTAACTGTTATTATTCTTATATCTTTCGTCATTTAATGGTTCTTGTCTTCAAGCCTATGTACCATTTGAAAGGCTACAGATGGTTTGGGTTGTATATGTACATATTTATTTTTTCACGTTTGGTAGAAATAGTTCTCAACAGTGATGTACATTTAAGTATTAAGCTAGTAAAAATCAACTGAACCGCGATATCTAGCTCCTGTTTTATTTTCCTGTTCATACTTAGTCTTTGTTAACATAAAACTACCTAAAATTTCTAAAAAACGAAAAACCCCCAAACAAAAAGAAAATCTTGTGGAAGCAAGTGAAATATAATATTTTTAAGGATGCTATAAATAATACTTCAGTTTATCCATTATCATCCCAAACCAGGAAGTTTGGCATATTTGAACCAAATTTTGGTAGACTTATTGTTTGGACACCGAGCAGCTTTTTCGACAATTGAGGCAAATATCTAAATTAATATATGCTTGATTATAGAAAAGTGGTTGTTCATTAAGGCGAAATGAAATGCAGTGTACTGAGAACTCTCTAATTTAGTTTGAGTGTTTTGAATCAACTGAAGCCAACTTCAAACATTTCAAATGGATGTGGAAGTAAACTTAGATTTATTTAAATTTCGAAAAATGTTCATTTATGGTTTGGTTTTGAATCAATAACTGTTTTAAATGAAAGATTTGGTTGGTTCAGAATTTAACAAATAGGATCAATTTAAAATTGGATAGCTAACATCTTTTTTTTCCTTAGGCGCAGGCGTGGCTGTGTGGTAAGAAGTTTGCTTCCCAGCCACATGATTGCCCTGTTCAGTTTCACTGTGTGGCAACTTGGGCATGTATCTTCTACTAAAGCCCTGGGCCGACCAAAGCCTTGTGAGTGGATTTGGTAGATGGAAACTGAAAAAGGCTCGTCGTATATGTATCTACGTGTGTTTCTTGACAACCGGTGTTAATTTATGTTCTCCCGTAACTTAGTGGTTTGGCTAAAAAAAAATGCAAGTCCTGGGGACGATTTTTTCAATTAAAAAATCCTTCAAGACGGTGTCCCAGCATGACCACAGTACAATGATTGGAACAAGTAAAAGATAAAATTAAAAAGCTAAGTTGCTTTAAAAGAATTTAGTTTTAGGAAAAGTATCAAAATAATTGTAACAGTGGTATAGTAAATACCCAATATTCATAGCATCAAAGTATAATTTATAGAGAGTCGCAATGTTTGTGTCTTTTTAAAACAAATTATCTTAGAAGAGGCTGTTGTATTGTCTCTTTTCTATTTTCCTTCTTGTGGTCTTCTTATGAATCTAGTTAAAATTGTTCTGTTAAATGTGATAACTACCTTATTTGTTATGGACTTTGACTTCTGCTATTCTTTATAATCATTGCAATAGTGAAGTGCAGAATTAACATGCAAAGTTTTTAAAGAACAATAGGCTATATATGAAATAATGTGTAATAACTGCAGTTATATTATAATTACATATAACTTGATTATACTGGTGAATATAAATGCATGTCCATGAATACACATAGACTCGTGGATAAGGGATAGGATTTGAGTCTTGGAAGAGAGAAAGAAATGTTCAATAGAAATGTGTAATACAGTTGTAAATAATAAAAACAATGTGATTATTTTAGTTAATATAAAATACATGTAGACTCATGAGTAAGGAATTTTTCTGAAATATGCCTTGCCATTCTGGTGCTGCTCCTGTGTAGCTTTGGTCATGATGGCTAAAACTAAGGAGTATTTGCCTGGGCATCAGTCAATACCCTGTGGTGGGTGTGGCTTGTGACTGTGTGCTCTCTGCTAGTGACATCTTGAGTAGCAGAGTGGTAGTGTTTGTCTTCTACTATTGTTTCCACATCAGTCAAAGCCTTGATTGAACAAGATTATGATCAAAGACATTCAGGATGTGATAATCCTTTCTGAATCAAGATGTCTTTCTGTTTTTTTTAGGACATCAGTGAGTTATTTGTGGTAAATTTTGGCTGTTGGTTTGTGACTAAGTTGGTCAGTTACATAGAAGTTCCTTCATTGTTTTGATAACTTTTCGTAATCTCTTTCAACCAGGTCTAGAGCAGTTACTGCGTATACTGCAGCGCAATAGGTCAAACTGTTCTCAGTTGTGTACTGGTAGAAATTTGTAAACTTTTCACTTCTATATAATTTCTTGTCGTTCTGTCAAATACAGTGTGCAGTATCTGGGAGAAAAGTTTCATTTCCCAACCCGCCAGCATCATGAGAAGGTATAGATGGTATTGTAGGCTTTCTTCAGGAAACCAATATTGTTGGACCATATAAAATCCACTAATGTGTGTGTGATTTCTTAAGTAACCTGTTAAAGTGAATAAGCTGTATTTCAGTTAGTTATATTATTAAAATACATTTCATGTTTCAGTGAAGTAAAGCTTTCTATTCTTTGATTATAAAAAAAGCTCTATTTGTTTTGATCTACTATAGAATGAATAGCAAGCACATTTTTGATTAAATTTTTGTAGGTGTCATCGTTATTGTTAATTCATGGCAGTAGATTGGCAGAATTGTTAGAGCATATCGTAATGACAAATGCCTAATGGAATATTCCTTCAAACTGTATACCTTTCCGTGTTCAAACAGTCAACTTTGCCTTTCATCCTTGGCAAAACAAAGTACCCATCATACTCAAGTTGATACAGTTAACTAACCCCTCCCCTAAAATTTTTGGCATTGTGCTTATTTTAGTTAATGTGAAGAGGAAGACATGGCAGCATATTTGGACTTAATACATTGTATTTTTAGTCTTCTTCCTTTGTTTTAAGCTCAAATACTGCTAGGGTTTGATGTTAGAGAAATAAGCACAGGTTAATTTTTTTATTCCAACTGTCCCCCGAAATGCATAGTCTTGTGTTACATATTAGTAGTTTCTTTTCTATTTGCTCACTGCTTTTTTTGTTTCTAGTGTCTTCTCAGAAAAGTATGTAATATGACAGATAAAGGGAATCTTCATCTTCATATTGTCCATTTTTCCATGCATGCAAAACTTGTTTCAGCAGATTTTCTATAGTCTGATGCCTTTCCTGTTACTAACTCTTCCCTTTTTACCATGCAAGGTAATATTTCCTCCATGGTTGGACATGTATTCAGGGAAGATTGGAAATGAACGACAAATATGCGGTCAACTCAAGGGTCGGGGACACACCCATATGACTATGATGGTTGATCTTAGTTTCCATCTATAAGATGTACCCAAAAGGCTTTGGTGAGCGGGAAACTATACATTGTAGAAGGAATTGAAGCTGAACTCGTGTGTTGGGAAACCAACTTCTTAATCAGGCAGCTGCGCCTGCACCTATTAATGTGTGAGAGAAAAATCCTGGTTGATGGGGGAGGAATATCATTCCTTATTCTTGCAATTATTGCAAAAATATACTTTAAGAATAATCAAAGAAATATTTTAATTTTCTTAAAGCTGATTAGTTTTAGTAATTATCCGGTTTGACAATCATGATCATTTGTGACAAAACTGTAAAAAAAGATATTTGCAGTTGGTTTTAGTAAACATTTGTATGATCTAGAAGCCAGCACTAGATAGACTGCTGCTGGATTTGCAAGAAATAGCCATCAAATTTGCCACAATCTATTACGTTCTACTGTTTTAAAACAAGGATGGTTATTGGAGTACCTTTGATCAAGGCTGGCTTCACACTAAATAACAAATATTGCAATGTTTAGTTTCTCTTGAATTTCTGATATAGCTGTCAAGTGTGGCTGTGTGGTAAGAAGTTTACTTCTCAACCACATGGTTCTAGGTTCAGGCTCACTATCTGGCACCTTGGGCAAGTGTTTTCAGTCCCACTGTGTGGTACTGTAGGCTGACTTAAAGCCTTATGAGTGGATTTGATAGAAACTAAAAGAAACCTGTTGTGTGAGTTACTGTTTCTTTGCCTTCACATTATATGATAGCTGTAAATGAGTGTGACTGTCATGCAAGCAGTGTCCTTCATTTCCAATATACTGTGAATACATCCGGTCATAGGGAACTATAGCCTTACTTGGAAACAGGTGATGGGTGGTGACAGGAAGAGATCTGACTGAAGATAATATGCCTTGACAAATTCCATGGGGAAGTGGACATTAGAGTAAAAACTAATACATATATATATATATATATATATATATATATAGATAGATGTTCTCAACAGAGTAGCTATTGATGTATTTTAGAATTTAAGCTAGTGCACTAGATATTAATTAAGCTGTTGGTAAATGTATGCCCCTAAATAAGAATATGAAGAAGGTTGCAATATTTAGAATTTATAGAGATAAGAACTGGGCAACAATTCTTTTCTTTTTTTTTTTTGCATTCATTCCTTTCATGGCCATTCTTAGTTCCTGTTTCAAAGTGATTTAAAACTTTTCATTAAAATTTATGTTCCAAACACCAGCATAATAATGAGTTATTTTACTAAATTCTTCAAGAGATATATATGGTAACAAAAGGGTTAAAAATGCTTGCCATCATTTTTTTAAGTTCATTTGTTTTTCTGTGTTGGCATGAGTTGCTCAAGTCATCTCAGTTCATATCTTGAACACTACAGTTGAAAAAACTGATGAACAGTGGTGTCATGTACATCTTACAGTGTAGCCTGGATGTGTTTTTATCCTGTTATCAGTTCTAGAGAGGTTGTGTCATGTACAAGGACTTAACATTCTGTCTACTGTTTCAGTTTTTATTTAAAGTTCACACCCTCCTAAATGGGGAAAGTTTTTATGTAGATTGAAGAGTCCTGACCACATGATTTCTTGATAATGGCCAAGCTTTCCAAATTGTCTGAAATGTGTTATAAAAACTCGTGTTCCATGTCTTCATTGCTAGTCTTTAACTTTTTAATTGTGAAATTAAATTTCGTGATTATTCTAGTAATGATAAATATCTATCAAAAAGTAGAACTGATATTTTCTGCAAGTCATGTTGCCTTAATAAATTTGACATTCCTCACCAAAAGATGGATTGGTATATAAAACTGCTTTCTGCAGTTAAGAGTTATGAAATGATGAGTGGCTCTGATTTCTGTGGTAAAAGGGTTGAATACTTAAGTTCTTGAAAGAGAGGAAGCGGTTAAATATTGTGCATCTCTGTTTAGCATCTGGCTATTTCATGTGTGCAACCACCTTTTAGAAAAATTTTTTTTATAGCTTCTTAAGAATATTGATGTCCATGAGCAATGTATGAACAGTCATCTCCAGTTTTGGTTCATGTTGGACATTCAACATTTATTTTACCATACATTTTGTATGTTTTTGCTTTTAATGTTTTATAGCATATTCTGATTAAGGAATTAATTCAAACCAAAACCTTTGTCTTAACTAGTGTTAATATTTGTGCTGTATATATGCTATCACTCAGTAAGCAAAGATTGTAAGCTAGTTTCAAGTTAAAAATGTCATGTCGCTTGTATTTCTTAATGCCCTTCAAGACATGAATGTCACACGATCTCCTTTTCCTCCCCTATAAATCTAAGTTATTTTTGTCTCTTGTAAAATATCTAGGAAGATATGAATAATCAATCAACTGAAAGATTGTTAGATTTAGCCTATTAAAAATCATTTAGAAAATGTAATGTATGTTAGAAATGGTTTCAATTTTCTAAAAGCATGCATCTTTTCATTTAATGTAAATTAATCATTCTGTGAGGCCCAAACTTGCTTTAGTAGCAACTGTATGATGTTAATTCAATTTTGTGTTTAACAATATTCCCTTCCTAATAGCATCATCATCTTTTAATGTCTATGTTCCATGCTAGCATTGGTAGGATGGCTTTTTAGGATCTGATAAATCCAAAGACTACGTTGTGCTCTAGTCGACTTTTGCATGATTCCTAATGCCAACCAATTTACAGCAAGTACTGGGTACTCTTTTCATGGTACCAACATTATTGAGGTTGTTGTGCAGCTTGCAAATATAAGACCTTCAACTGAGTTTGGCTACAGTAGAGAGGGAAGTGATTTTATGTTGAGTGATGAGGGGTTAAAGTATAAGAAGAGTGGGGTGAGATCAAATGTTTTTACTGTAGAGGAGCTACATGGCTACACACATGAGAGGGTGGGAATGAGTGGGGGTGGAGCTAGAAAGAAATAAAGTAGTGGTGATGAGCTATCAGAGTGGCCCCTCAAGGTATGAGGTGAATAGGAATAGAAACAGGAGAACGGAGAGTTGTAGGTGGATAGAGGTTATAAGAGTCTATGGGTGAGAGAGAGATGGGAAATGGATTTGGAGGTGAATATAATGATAAACAGGTGTTGAGGGATGATAAGTAACAGCAATGTTTAAAATATTTTTTCAACTATTTAAAAGAATTCAGTTATTAGTTTTTATGCAGTCAATTTTGTAAGCTTAGTTGCTAACATTAGGGAGAAAAAAAAACAAAGTCAATGTTGATCCTCAAGCATTTTGATCTTGAACACTCTTGTTCCAATCTATTAAGTTAAAAATGTTTAAAAAGTGTATTTTTTTTGGTTATTTATTAACTTTCAAGAGACTTTTCTCATGAAAATTTGAGCTTGATTTCATCTCCTATCACTGTAAAAAAAAAATTTTGCAAAATTTCAAGTCTTCATTTGTATTTCATTATTAGCAGCATACCCAATGATATTTTATGCTTTTTAAAAATTTTCTCTCTATTTTCGAGTTTTGTTGATATTTTGTTTTCTTTTAGTAAGTATTCTTTCTTTGTGAAATATGTGTTTCATGATAGCGATCATTAAAATCTTGGTTGTGAAATTAGATTTCATTTGGAGGAAGTATTCATTTTTCTGAATTGAGGAATTGGTAAATTTTAAATAGTCATTTATTAAAAAATAAGAAATAAACATTTCTAGTAAGGCTTTACATATGTAATTTTCCTTGCTAGTACCCTAAAATTTAACAATTATTATTACATTAGTAAATGTGAATGTCAGACCATGTTACCATTAATGATTTGTATAGAGGAACAGAAATGGTCCATCCTGACTTCTGTAGCTGAGACTAGAATGGAATGAGGGAACTTCATGGTTGGTAATGTCTCATTCAAATCACACTCTACCACAGAGGCATGGGCTAAGTTTTTTGAGAACCTGGACTAATGAGATGGAGCATAATCTGGTGGGCTGCTCTACTAAAAAATGTGATAGTAATTTTTCATTAGGTATTCCACCTCAAAACCTTGCAGGCCACAGGTTGCCCACGGCTGCTCTATCATCTTAAGAAATGACATTTGTATGTGGTTTCAGATTTATTAACTCTGAAAATAAGATAGGATGATCATGGCATCAATGATCTTTTCTTTTTCTGTAATTTTGTTCCATCAGAATTCATTTGGGGATAAACAGTAACAAGAAGTGTACAGGAGTAGCCTCTGTATGTTTCTTTAATTCATTAGGATTAATGCCCAACAATTTCCCCTCTAACTGCACCAGACCAACTTTAAATCTGGGACTAAGCAGTTATACAGAAATGGGTAAAGTGCAACTTGTGAATCACTTCGTGTTGGAATGTGGAGGCACAGATATATAGTTCCGTGGATTTTACGTAGTCCTTGGATTAGGGGCTGACCTGAAACTACACAAGTATTACATTATAATTAATGTAAGCAAGGCAGTGTTAGAGCCCTGGAAAGATGCTTTACAGTATTTTGGCTCTTTATATGCTGAGTTCAAATCCTGCCTAGATAAACTTTACCTTTTTATCTTTTCAGAATTGATGGTGTCAGCTAACCTCCTCTCCTAAAAATTGCTATCCTTGCACCTAAATCAGTAACTGTTATGTAGGCATGATTATAATTTCTCATTTTGACATGTTGAAAAATATGTAACATTTTGTGAATTTTAGTTTCTTTTTTACTATTGGGTGTGGTTAGTTAGAGTTCTGTCATATTGATAGATCCAATATCTTATATTTCAATGGAGTAATTTTAAAATCTGTTATGCAATCAATTCTTGTTTCTTGTCTTTGTGATTTTTTTTTTCTTTGTTTGGTACAATAGCTGGGAATTTTTGGCTAAAATCATAGAATGAATCTGGCTGTTATATATCATTGATTGGGCAAACAACTTACTACTGGTTTTATGAAATTTCTCGTTAGCTCTTGAATTGATGAAAGACTAACAGGAGTGGGAATAGAATATTTTTTTTCCGTTTAACCCTTCCACCTACCATTGTCTCAGATTCTATGGTACAAACTTGTTTTAAAGTGATCTAAATTAAAACCTTTCATAAAAATTTCCTGTTTCAAATACCAGCTTAATAATGACAGTTACTTTAGATTTATTTATTTTTAAAATTAATTGAAATGAAGACTTATTTCAACAGAAATATGCTAACAAAAGTAGTGACTTTCATTGCAATCAGAGCTTAAGCATTTTTGTTGCCTCCTATCAGAAAATGTTGGCAAAGTATGCTAACATATTTCCAAAATTTTTTTCTTGTTTCACAAATTTTGATGCTAGATTCCCAAAGCATTTGCTCTATTGAGAAACACTGGAAAGATTTGATATAAATATGAAATAATTCCTGTGACCAAATTGGATTCTGGAAAGCAAAATATACTTGATGGTAGCTATCTATTTTGGAGTTCTGTAATTCATAAATATTTACTTTTGTTATAGGACTATAAACTTTTCTAAATAGCTTAAAGAAGACCTAACTGTATGGGAAGAAGTTTGCTTTCCAACTATATGGTTTTGGGTTCAGTCTCACTGAGTGGTACCCTGGGTGAGAGTTTTCTACTATAGCCACAGTTCAGTCAAAGCACATGTGTATGTTAGTGTCAGCTGTGTTTTACGTTTCTAATCTTATGTGAAAACATGTCTGGCCATGGGGAAATATTACATTGCTTGAAAACAGGTGACGGTTGGTGACAAGTACACTGGGCCTAGAAATATTGTCTGACCAATGTGGGCATGGTAAAGTAAGCATTAAAATTGATGATGTAAGTTTGAAAATGTGGCTTAACATAGGATTATATTGATTTCATTTGTCTATAGGTTAAACAAAATGAAGAAACATTTTAACATTTGGTCTTGTATATTTTTGTTTCATGTAATTTTTCTCTGTATTCTTATTTCTTTCATGAATTAGATGTAATTCACATGAGTATTTCAGAAATTCAATTGGTTTTAAGAATAAATAGGCTTTGAAGTGCAGTTAAAAAAGATTGTTTACGTCGTATGCTAGTGAAAATATTTTATCATTGAATTGTAAAAAAAAAATAATTCTTAATGTTTTGTTGTTTTTGTGGCTTTTAGTGTATGTACAGACACAGTCATAGCTATGTGGTCAAGTAGTGTGTTTCCCAATCATGTTTTTGGATTTAGTCTCACTGCATGGCACTAGGGGGCAAGTGTCTTCTATAGCTCTGAGTCAACCAAAGACTTGCGTGTGGGTTTAGTGGATGGGAACTGAATGCAGCTGGTTGCGTGTGCATGCATGCCCTTGTCTTGACATCATGCAGTAGTTGTAAATGAGCAGTGCCATTTGTTTCCAATCTATCAAAACATGCCTGACCCTGGGGAAATGTTATTTAGCTTGGAAGCAAGGTGAGGATTGGCGAGAGGAAGGGCATCTGGCTATAGAAAATCTCTTAGAATTTTGTCTAACCCATGCATACCTGGAAAAATGGATGGCAAAACAACAATGATGTTGATGATGTATATGTTTTATATTTGGATCATCATCATCATCGTTTAACGTCCGCTTTCCATGCTAGCATGGGTTGGACGATTTGACTGAGGACTGGTGAAACCGGATGGCAACACCAGGCTCCAATCTAATTTGGCAGAATTTCTACAGCTGGATGCCCTTCCTAACGCCAACCACTCAGAGAGTGTAGTGGGTGCTTTTACGTGTCACCCACACGAAAACGGCCACGCTCGAAATGGTGTCTTTTATGTGCCACCTGCACAAGCCAGTCCAGGGGCACTGGCAACGATCTCGCTCGAAAATCCTACGGGAGCCAGTCAAGCGGTACTGGCAACGGCCACGCTCAAAATGTGGGAGAAAAGAATCTGAAGAAGCTATATATTCTAGGGTGTTGTCTCAAATAATTTTGTTGGTTGTTTGATATCAAAATAAGGTCAATGTGGTCATGAACTAAACTCCACACATCTTTTGTTTTTTAACCTCTTAACATATAAAAATTATTTTTGAGATTTGAATATGGGCTCTTATAGATTTTGATATCTCTGTGAAATATTAGCCTATTTGCTTTGCTAACAGGTTGGCTGTGTGGTTAAGAGGTTTACTTCAGAATGATGTAGTTATGGGTTCAGTCTCTCTGCATGGACACTGCCAGCTGGTGTCCTAAAGCCATGTGTTGATCAGTGTGAGTGAAATCAGTAGATGGAAATTGAAGAAGCTCCTCATATACATATATATGTGTATCTGTATGTGCACACATGCAAGTGTTTGAATAAGTTCATATTTATTTTCCTTCCCTCATTTTTGTGTGTTTACTGATTGTAAACAAAAGTATCACTGTTCATACAGGTAGTGTTGTTTGCAGTCCACTGCAAAAGCACATCTGGGTTTGTTGTGTTGGTTTGATCTTTGTAAATAAGAGGTATGTTCAGTATCACTTGTTTCTAGTTCTCCATATAACTATGTCTGGGCTGTACATTGTTCAATAGACTAGGGGATTAATTGGCTTGCTTGGAAATGAGTGAGGGTTGTTGTTGTGGTATATATCTGGTTGTAGAACACTCTTCCTCAATGTAATCTTATCTAACCCATGCAAGCATGGAAAAGTAAATGTTAAAATGTTGTTGTCGGTGATGTGGTCTCTATTTTGTTTATTGATTTACCATGTATCCAAAATTTTGTTGTTGCCTCACTGATGTTAATTTAACGAGTGAGGTATGAGTGCTGATCACCCTTTTCACAGATATTTGTGGTTAGAGGACATTGCATCGTTCAAACTCAACTGACATTTAGGATTCTTCTATGTGGTGCTTTCTATGATTGTTGGTACTAGATGTTTCTCGGTATCTTGCACATTTTAATTTCTAACAACTTTTAAAATCAGTCTTTTTCATATATAGTAATTTTTGTTTAATTTCATTCCAGCAGTAGTATTGTTTGATGTAATTTAGTCCCTATTTTGAAATTTTATTCATTTAGTGCTGAGTGGGAGAAATGCTTTGTATTTCAAGAGCAGAGAATAGTGTTTTGGTATCAGGACAGTGATTGGAGTCTTATGACCTCTTTTCAAAGAAAGCTCTCAATTAGTTGCCCTTCCCTTTTTCTTTTTTTCTGTGTATTTACTGCATGCTGTCAAAAATATGCTTGTGTTTAGTAACTGGGTTTTTTTTCTTAAGAGTTATTGATAGTTTTTTTGTTTAAAATGTTCAGTTAATTTATCTCTTCCATTTAATATCTCTCATGTTGATGAATTTAAATGAAGTTCCTATCCAATAACTAGTATAAAGTTAACCAAAACTATTTCCTTTCAGAGCTTCTTTTTCTGGTATACATATACCCTAACCCGTCAGTGTCATTTAAACAAATTAACATACTTCTTAAGCCTACATAGAAATAATCTGAGCGCATAATTTTGGTAACAAAAGGAGAGTAATTATGATGGAGGGCTTTTATTGAAATGTGAATCGTTAATATAACAAAAACTTTTTGGATCATGGAACTAGAGGTGGGTTGATGTCAGATAAGTTACACATTTTAAGGAGTTGTCTGGTTTTTATTTCTTCTTCAAAATGTTTTTGTTTAATAATTGGTGCTACTGGCATGGCAGTGTGGTTAGAAAGCACCTTGATTCTTCTATTATAGCACTGGATCAATCAAAACTTTGTGAGTGAATTTGATGAACAAAAACTGAAAAAAGTATATTGTGTGTGTGTGTGTCCTTGTCTTCACATTGTATGATAGATGTAAATGAGTATCAGTCATACAAGCCATGTCATTCATTTCCAACATTCTGTGAAAATGTGTCTGGCCATGGAGTAAAACATGCTTTGCTTAGAAACTGGTATGATTATCAAACTCAGTGTTATTAATGCTATTAACTGAGTCTATATAAATGCTGTATAGTTATTAGGAATATTTATTTCACTTTACAATAGATGCTTCAACAGCATTGATCTCGTGTCTCTTCATAAAGATTAATTAGGTGGACTTTGATATTACCTTCAATATTGACTGACTGGAAACTTGAGAGTACAAATGATGTCTTCTCATCTCAAGACCAGATTGAATATATGACAGAAATTATGCTAGAATAGTAGTAACTTGATTTACTTGTTGTATCTGCATTTATTGTTAAAGTAATTTATGCTAGCAATTGTTATATTATAGTTATTAGCATAAATATTGTATGATATAAGCATCATTTTCAAATGTTTTTTTTTTCTATCTTGATCCTAGGTTACAACTATTCTCTACCCCCCACCACTTGTATGGTGAAGAATAGAAAATTTTATGTGTGTAAAATATGTATATCAGATAACCAGAATTGTTACATCTTTTGGTATCAAGTAGGTTATCAAAAATAGTGCAGTAGAACTTAGTCGACTAATTTTTTTTTTCAAAATTGTCAGATATTTTTTCAATGTGCAACACAAATTGAGTGCAGATGAATGAAGAAAGCCTGTTAGTATCAAATGTATTTATGACATATTCAAAAGATGGCTGCACTTAAATGAAGATTTGACCTACATCAATGAAGTATGCTGCCTGAAAAAGTGTGAGTGGACGATAAAACCAAAGAGCTAAGAGGAGGTAACCAGAATAGGCTTATAAAACCATAATCTCTCTTGTTAAAATGCATCGAAACTAATGTAAAGATTTTGAATTCTAGACAGGAAAATTTTGTGAGGTTGAGGGAGCTTTAGTGACTGATAAGGTATAACTCCGTTTAAATGCCATAGTTGAAAGCAACTTGACTAGGAAAGCAGTAACTCTAATAAAATTCTGCATGTGGGGATACATGTATTTCACTAGCTGCAGTGAAGGCAACCCATCTAGAAGAGCAGTAATTCTGAATATAAACTGGCAATATAGAAGAGAATGCACCTAGTCCAGGTTGTAAAGTGGTTGGACATTCATTCAATAAAATCTTGACAATCACGTGCAATGATAAAAAAAATTTAAAAAAGCCCTAATGACACTAACCATGTTGGTACTGTACTCATTAGTATACTTTTTAGTAGAATGTTCAAGTGGCAATGTGTAATTACCCCTTGACAGTCATCAAATGATCACCATCTGTCTTTTAGTGACAAAATAATAGAGCTGTGGCTTGTAGAAGTGTGCTGTGCACAAGAAGTGAAATAGATGGTAACTTTGGCTAGATGAGTAAAGAAAAGATAGAAAAAGTTCAGGGAGCTACTCTATCTGATGGTAACAAAGAAATTCTCTCTCCAAGTAAAGAGCAGATTGTATGATGCTTGTGGATGAAAGTTACTACTTCATTGTAGCTAAATGATGTTGAATGCAGTGTGGGATGTGTGTGTGTGTGTGTGTGTAAAGGCTAGAAAGAAACAAAGCAAGTATATTCTGCTGGATGTATGAGTTAAGTGTGCATGAACAACAGTGCAAATGAGCTGAGAGAAAAACTTGTTATAAAAGAAATTGCGTCTGGTCATGGAGAATTATTACTTTACTTGGAAATGAGAAGGGGGCTGGTGAGAGGAAGGGCTTTTGGCTATAGAAAAATCTACCTCAACAAATTCCAGTTGACCCATGCAAGCACGGGAAAGTGGACATTAAAATAATGTTTGATACTTAGGTTGATTTTTTATTGGTTCTTAGCTGTTTTTCTGAGTCTACATCATTAATCTTTTTTAGAAGTTAATAGTTAGAAGAGGAATTGTAATCATGTGCATTTTCATGTCAATTGTACATTTAGAATATAGCTTTTAGATCCTGTCTTGACATTTTTGATTTGTTTTGCTGGCTTAGAGCTTTTTTATATTGTCCAATCTCCATTTTGTTTGAATTTTTCATTTTTATAACCTTGATTGAATTTAAGCCTATTTGCTTAGCTATTTTGTATAATATATAGTATTATTTGTAACAATTTTACATCTAATATGCTAAGTTTCATTTTCATCATTTTACATCTGCTTTCAGTGCTTGCTTGGGTTGTTACAATCTGAGTCAATTCTCGTTCAGAGTAACTGACTTTCTAGACAGGCCTGGGACCATGTCTTACTTGTAAATTTTATTTTGGCATGGTTTGTATACTCTTCCTGGCAGCAACTGTTTTACAAAGTGGTCTGGATGCATTTTATCATGGCGAAAATACTAATGAGATTGCCTCATATCCTGCAAGATTGACATGTCTTCATTACTTCATGCATTCTCTGTTGAGGGCAATGTGATCAATAGAATTGGTAGAAGATTGGGTGATTGCAAAATTTGAAGTAGGATGAGTGTGAGAGGGAAACATTGATTGGGAAGAGACTGAAAAAAGAGGAAGAAGAAAGGAGAGATAATTGCTAGGAGTAATAAAGAAATAAGAGAGGCAGTAATTAAAGAGAAATACTGAAGGTAGCTACATGTTAGCTTGTGTGTGTGAGAGAGAGAGGGGTGGATAGTTGAAGGCATAGCTAGTGGTAAGAAAGTGTAATGAGTGACTTCACAGAGAGAACAAGTAGTGGCTACCAGTTTGGAACAGTGTTAGCTGGTAAAGAGAGAGAGTGTGAGAGATGGATATTGTTAGGAGTGGCTTGAGGGAATGTATTGGATACCAGCAGATTTTTAGGCATTCTAATGGGAAGGAGGAGGTTTGAGAGAGAGATATTGGTAGTGGACAGATTTACCTGTTTACTCTCATTACTTGGGTGAGTGGCATGATAAATAAACTGAATGGGAGATGAGAAGGTGTCATATAGGCAAGTGGTTAGTGGGTGGAAAGAGACTTAGCACATACAAAATAACTAAAAGACCCAGGTGTTTATATATTAAATATCCCAACCGCCATCTCTGTCACATTTCAATGTTTCACCATTTTTGCACAGGCTGTCAGGTCTTCTCCAATACCACATGTTGCCAATCATCCTGGTCTTGTATTAGGTTACCTGTTCATTGAAGAAGAAATCTTTTGTTAACCAATAGAGATAACTCGGAACTTTTTCCAACCGGTTTTTACTCTTGTTAACTGTTTTCAGAATACCCACCTAATTTTATCGTATAGGTGAATTTGAGAGAATCTGTTTTCCTTGTACTCTTAGTGTTTATTACCCTTGGGCACCTGCAATATTATGAAGTCTGCCTTTGTTAGCCTTCCTATGATCCTATGTGTTGTACATCCATTGGGCAGAGCTACTAGATTTTCTACCTCCTGTTTTTGCATACTGAACACATTCATTTCCCTGATGGTAGCAGGATCTTGTCTTCCTAAAAGTTTAGTCTTTAAGTTTACTTAAAGGCCTTTCAATTCAAGGTTTAGCTTCTATGTCTGGAATCTCTATCAAATCTGCAGAATCCACTGTAAGAACTAAGTGTTCCTACAGACAGATGGTCTTGGAAAGCATGGAGATAAAATAAAATAAAGAGGTGTAGAATGCTTAGAACTGAGCCCTGATATACCCTTACCTGTGTGCTAAATTTTTTTTACTGATTGCACCTCTGCATAACTTGTACGACCCTCAGAAGTCATTCATCAACTCTCAGCTTTAGCAGCCATCAGATCACAGAGAAGGACCTAACCAAAGCTTTCTTTAGACTGGTGAATATTAAGCATGGGGGTTTACTCCAAGCTAACTACTTCTGCAATTGTCTCATGAGGAATATAGCATCGATAATAGCTCTTCCTGGCACATTTCCAAACTGCATCAACTCTAGGTTAAAATATCTTTTAATCAATTTTGCAGTGACTCTTGTAAATTTCGTAACCTAGTCCAACAATTTCCTGTCTCTGTAATTTCCTCTCAAATGCACCGCCTTTGCTTTTGTAGCAGTAACATTCTAAACAGTGATGTTACTGCTATGCCAGGTTTTTGATATGACGCCTTTCTTGTATGACCTTATGAGATCCATTGAGAAGCTAATTAAAAATAGTTCAAATTTAAAATTTACTTCATTTATGAATCTCATCATCATCGTCGTTTAATGTCCACTTTCCATGCTGGCAGGGGTTGAAGCTAATGAGATGCTTAATTTAATGTAATTTGTTAAAACATATACACGCATGTTTTTTTTTTTATTTTGAAATCCTGTATTTCGGGGTTACAACTGCAAGTATAGGATGTACTTTTACCTTTCAATTTTGTTTTAATACTGTTGAACCTGGTTATCTTTGAACAACTAAAAAAGCTAAGTTCAATATTTGTATTTTGCCATCGATCTGTCATGACAGAGTATCATTTTAATGTTTTTGCTGCACTTTTAAATCATACCATGATTTATATACAGATTATTATGTTAAAATTTTCATGTACAACCAATAGATTTTCAGTTAAACAGTCACAATTCTCCCTAGGCATATACATTCTGCATTACGGAAACATTGAGTTCTTGTCTTTCCTTGATTTGAAACCAATTTTCTATTGGTTTCCTTCCATATTACATGGATCTCAGTTGCAAATATGTTTTGGAATTCAACAAGATTTTCAGGAGCACAGTGTTAACATGATGCTGTATTTCTTGGTAGATAGATGACTTGGAAGAAATTATGCATATTTAATAGCATAGGGTTTGAAAGTGCTGCAATCCCTCCAAAATGTTTCCTCATTTTTAGGTAACCTGCTTAAAGGTACAATTTATTACTTGTTGAATATGCAAGGTACAATAGCTTTAAAGAAGTTGCTCTGAATTCCACAATTTTGGGAGGAAATTTCTAATATAGTAAAAATGCTGGATTGCTAATCCTGAAGTGATAAGATATTCCTGCATTTGGTTGTTCCTTGTAAGAAAGGCACAACTTTGCTTGTCTAGAAGCAGGTACTACATCTCTTTGGACAGATTGTTGGTTGGTACAATGACAAGATCTAATTGTAAATATTTTGTTCCCACAAGCTATATATAAATATCTAAGATGAATACTTAATCCTTTCATAGCCTTGAAATACTACCCTAGGCAGATGTAATTAGGCTGTACATTCATTTAAAATGAAAGCTTGTTTCTGGCTTGCTTCAGTCTATAACTCTAAAAATTCTTGTTAGAATGTGTGTGTGTGTATTTGTGGGCATGGCTGTGTGGTTTAATGGTACTTCATTGGTTATGACAATGAGGGTTCCAGTTGATTTGGTCAACAGAATTGTCTGCTTGTGAAATTAACGTGCATGTAGCTGAGCACTCCACAGACATGCATACCCATAATGTAGTTCTTGGGGAGATTAATTGTGACACAGAATATGACAAGGCTGGCCCTTTGAATTACAACTCATTTTTGACAGGTGAGTGGACTGGAGCAACTTGAAATAAAAATGTGTTGCTTGAGGGTACAATGCATTGTCGGGAATCGGACTCCTGACATTACAACTGTGATTTGGTTACCCTAACCACTGTCACGTTCCTTCACTCTGTGGTTTAGAAGTTCGCTTTCCAACCACAGTTTTGGATCCAGTTCCACTGCGTAGCACTTTGGGCAAATGTCTTCTATAATCTCAGCCTTGTTGAGTGGATTTGGTAGATGGAAACTGAAAGAAATCTGTCGTATATATATGAGTCTATGTTTGTATCTCCTTGTCTTGACATCATGTGATTGTTGTGAACAAATGTCATTCATTTCCAATATTCTACAAAAACATGGGCATGGGGAAATATTACGTTCCATAAAAACAAATATGGGTTGGCAAAAGTAAGAGTATCCAGCTGTAAAAGTATCTTCCTTAGTAAATTTCAACCAATACAAGCATGGAAAAGTGAACATTAAAACGATGAACTATATATATATTCTTTTTACTTGTTTGTCTTTTGACTCTGGCTATGCTGGAGCACTGCCTTAAAGGGTTTTAGTCAGAGAAATTGACCACAGAATTTATTCTTTGTAAGCTTAGTACTTATTCTATCAGTCTCTTTTGCTGAACTGCTAAGTTATGGGGACATAAACACACCAGCATTGGTCGTCAAGTGGTGGTGGGGAGACATACAGACACAAAGACACACTCACACAAATATATACATGTATATTATATACAACAGGCTTCTTTCAGTTTCCGTCTATCAAATCCACTCACAAGGCTTTGGTTGGCCTGAGGCTATAGTAGAAGACACTTGACCAAGGTGCCATACAGTGGGACTGAATGACTAATATTTGGTTGGAATTTTATTTTATCAACCCTGGAAGAATGAATGAATGGCAAAGTGGAATATGAAAAGCAGACATATAAGGATTTCTAAAGTTTGGCACATTTCAGGTGGTGGTTCCTGTTAAGTGTAATCGATAATATCAAACCTTAGTAGTTAACTGACATTTTGTTTTACTGACATAAGTACTTTACTGGTATTTTATTTTATTGAGCCCAGAAGGCTAAAAAGCAAACTAACCTCTCTGCAGGATCTGCTCTCAAAACACAAATGTTGATAACACCACAAGACATTTTATCTAACTCTCTAATACTTTTCTGACTTTAAATAATGCTTTTAACCCAGGCACAAGGCCACAAATTTGAGGTGAGATTGTATAGGTGATTAAATTGCTTTCAGTACTTGATTGGTTCTTCATGTTATCTATTCCCGGGAGATAGCTGAAATGTAACGTTGATTTCAAACAGATTTGAACTGAGAACATAAAACGTAATTTAATACTGACCCTCTAATGATTCTGCCTTCATTACTTGCACAGAACAAAAATGAGATTGTGAAACATTCATGCCTTTCTGGTGAGCACTGAGTGTGGGATGCAATGTGAAATAGCTACAACTGACCAGGGAAAACCAGGTGGTAGATGTCGCTAGAAAAGCTCAGCGTTACCTTATGAGCTCCTTCAGTAGTTACTTTGTTCTTAACAAGTATGAAGTTAATATTTGGTGTGGATACATATAATTGAATGTGAATGGATTGTTTCATGTAATATTTGATCAGAGAAACATAAATATAAAATTTAATTACTCATGAACCCCCTTATCTCAAGGTGAAATCTGTCAAAATGTAATAAATAAATTCAACTAAATTACTGCAACGTAAATTTAGTTGGACGCCTCTTCTGTTTTGGTGAACTCCATCGCCTGCTTCCCCTTTCCCTCATTTTCTCTCTCTATCTTTCTCTATATATCAACACAATAACTACTGGCATTGCGTTAAATATATGTAAGGTAAAAAAGAGTACAGATTTTCAGCTTGAGATTATATATATATGTGTCCCCTACACACAAGCATATATTACATATAGAGAAAACATGCCTTTTGCTTGTCATATAAAGTCTTTCAATCTGCACACACACACACACACACAATGTATAAATGTGAGTTTGTGTATATTATATATATATATATATATATTTGGATATGCCTCAAAAGGTGAAATTTGAAGTCCTAGTCAATCCATACAAACAGATTTATCTAATACTAACACCTATATTGAATCCTTTCATTAGTAAATGTGATATTTTAAACTTAACAACCCTAACACACACGTTTTATATATATATATATATATATTTGGATATGCCTC
>NC_068984.1:114247446-114250229 GCF_001194135.2 Octopus bimaculoides | reverse complement strand
TATATATATATATATTAGACACATCAGGTGTTGCTTAGGATTAAAATGGCATAGTTTGTATATAATATATGACAGTTATGTTTGAAACAGGTGATATGGGAAAGTGCAGCATTGACAACAAAACATTTGTGGAATATTTACTCCACAAATGGGCTAATTCGACTAAGCAACATGCTATGCATCTGTTTGGAGTATTTCAGGCCCTAAGCTGTTGGGGTTATGTGATTTTTGAATGCACCGAGAAGCTGTCAGTGAATATTTTCTCTTTTGGAGCAGTCGGCGCTGTGTCTAACGTGACTCATCATCTGAAATGTTGACACCGCCTTCGGGTTTGTTGTCCTACATCACTCAAAGTAAATTTGGAGGAACTGTGGTTGTTGATTTGTGGGTAACAGGGAACCAATGAGGTGATAGACTTGCCCTTGAACTTTGATGTTGTCATAAATACATGTTTATCTGTCTTCTTAGATGCACCAAACAATGTCATTCGCAGAGTTGTATTGTCTGATATTGTTCAGAAAATCCTTTGACTGGATGGAAATGCCTTCTAGAAGATCTATAAGAGGTTGAGAAGGAACTGGTAGTGCTGGCAATGTTACCTGACTGCCTGAGCAGCACATACCATTTGTTTCATTTGAAAAGACAATATGTGTTTAGCACACCAATTTGGTCAGAGTTATTATTTTTATAAGAATGGGATGGATCATATTTGAAAACAGCTTCAGGAGTTGTGAAGAACGAATTTGTATGTAGTCTGTTTCTGAGAGCTATTCTATTGGACCTCTGCCTAATCATTAAAACATTGATTTCATGATCCACCATTAAGTGCTGCAACATGCATTTGCTGATGTTGAGAAAATCTCATCTAGCTTCTCTCTTCAGACTCTTGCCTTCAGTTTTCTACAACCCTCCTTGCTTTATACTTGTTTCTGGAGAGATTACGCCTTTTCTTTGGTGGCATATTTTTCCCAATATTGTAAACAAAAAATTATGAACATAGAAATTATGCATTAATCTCTATTTTTGTAAGCAGTTGTATCCGTAAAAATTTTATTTCAAGAGAGCAGAAATTGAAAGATAAAGCGAAAAGATGTATGTCCGTCTATATGAAATGGACGGGTGTCTGTGTGCGTGCTTGCACATGTGTATGTGAGAGAGATAGTGAGTGAGTGAAGGTGTGTGTCGTGATGATTGATGTCTTTTAAGGTACACACACACACACACAGAAAATGTGATGTAATAGTATAAAATTTTTACGATAGTTGATTTATGGAAAAAATTGTTAAACTTTTGAAATGAAAATTAAGTTTGATTTGTAGCCAAAATCGTACTGAATCTTTTGATACCCCATACGTCAAAATCTGTAACTCAGTTTTGGAAAGCATAAGGAATATATAATATCAATGAGGCAAATCTGTACATGGTAGCTAGACCCGGTAGAAATAGCAGCCAGATCTCCCCCAAAACACCCTACTGTCTTAATCCGACAATTCTGCCTATTATGTAGATTGAATGGGAAACTGTAAGTAAAGATTAAGATTATTAACCCCACAGAGAAAGGAAAGAGCACAGCGACGGTTTTGGCTGACTGTCATCCTGTACTCCCCTTGTTGCTAGCGAAATGGTATATGCCGTCTGAGCAACTGGTTGTTTTCATGGCGGAACAAACAGGACATTAAAGATTACTAAAATAGCAATTCTCATTTTGAAAATCTTTTTAGATTACGGAACGCCCAGCTCTCTGATGTATCCATGTTTAAAATTTCAGCGCAACTGGATGAACAATACTTGAGTTATAAGCACACAGACAGACGGAACGGATTTTATATATATATATATATATATATATATATATATATATATATAAATAAATAAATAAAATAAGAATAGAAAATCAAGATAATTGTTTATTATTAACAAATTGGTCATCTTTGCTTCTTACAGCTGTTTCGGTTAATATTCAATTTAATGTACCTTTTGAAATGGATTGATAAGCCCACATATAACATCCAAAGGTACATATTTTTTCCTCTGATGAAATTATACTCCTGTCACATTGGAGTGGTTGGCGTTAAGACGGGCATCTAGCTGTAGAAACTCTGCCAAATCAGATTGGAGCCTGGTGTAGCCATCTGGTTCGCCAGTCCTCAGTCAAATCGTCCAACCCATGCTAGCATGGAAAGCGGACGTTAAACGATGATGATGGTGATGATGATGAATGTGCAAATTTGGAATTAAATTGAGTATTAATTGACACAGCTGTAAGAAGCTAAGATGACCAATTTGTTAATAATAAACAACTATTAACTCGCTTATCCATTTTCTTTTCTTCTTTTAAATAGATATAAACTATATGCTTTGTATATACCTATTGTTTTAAGGGGATTTCATTCCCCAAAGATACCAGGTATTGAACCAGTATTTCGTTGGATGCAACCATCCCTTCACGCCGTTAACATATCCTCTAATTATATATATATATATATATAACTTTGTATATAATAAAATGCTTAGTGTATACCTGTTGGTCACGTTGTAGGCAAAGAATAGTAAAACAACAGATAAACTGCGAGTGGGTGACTGTGAGAGATACTAATGCAGGCAGCTGCTTTTAAACGCTTTGCTCCAATGACGCAGGGGAAAGAAGAGTGAAACAACAAATGAAGTGGCAGTGAGTGACAGTCAGAGGCGGCAAACTGTACTGAGCTCTGAATGAAAATTAGATTAAATTTTTATTGTAAATTATATTTATCAATTTCACACACACACACACACACACACAC
>NC_068984.1:114245423-114247172 GCF_001194135.2 Octopus bimaculoides | reverse complement strand
ATTGTATATCTTTTGGTATTTTGTCCCCTACTTGTCTCTCTTCATCTGTTTATGTATTTTTCACTCATTGATGTCCTGTTTTTATTGTATATCTTTTGGTATTTTGTCCTCTACTTATCTCTTGTGTGTTTGAGTATTTTTTACTATGTCCTATACTTGATGTATTTTATATTTATTTACACACACACACACACACACACACACACACACACACACACACACACACACACACACACACACACGACCCACACACACGACCCACATATACACACTAATGTATATTATGTAGGTGATGTTTTTATCAGAGACGTTACAATCGTATCTGATTCTTCAAGTGCTTCAATTCTGTGTATGTACATATATTTTCTAGATTGCTGGCATTTATCAGTGGTTTTCCCCATGTGTTGATGTGCCATTTTCTATCATTAATAAAACTATTGGTATTTTTGCCGACACGGGTATGCTAGTATATATATATATATACATACATACATACATACATACATACATACAGGGTGGCCCAAAAGTAGGTTTACAGTTATTCAACTATCTCTTTTGCATTCATATATTAAGTTTAGATCTTCATTATAAAAAAAATATGAAACCATTATTCTATAGTAATTTAGATAATTCTGTCAAGCTCCCTTTTCAGTTTGTAAGATAGAAATTTAAATGTAATAAAATGTTTTAAAAGAAATTTAAAGTGCCTACATGATAACTGTAAACCTACTTTTGGCCACCCTGTGTATGTATGTATGTGTGTGTGTGTGTGTGTGTGTGTATATATATATATATATATATATATATATAGTGCTTGTGCAACATAAAAAGCACTGTCTATTCTGCTGGGTGGTTGGTGTTAGGAAGGGCATCTAGCTGTCTGGTGTCTAAACTATCTAAACTGTCTAAACTATGCTAGCATGGAAGGCGGATGCTAAACGATGATGATAATGATGAAGATATATATATATATATATATATATATATATACATACATACAATGCGAGAGAGACAGAGAGAGAAAGGAGATAGGCATACCATTAATGTATGTGAATATACTCGGCTCTAAAAAATGAAAGAAAGCAAAATTAGCCGGGAGGGGGGGAAATCTAAATTGAAAATGTAAATAGATGTAACTAAATTATAAAACTAATTATTTTGTCCAGTGTTTTATCACTGCGTTGGTAATATTTTCTCTGATCCATACAAATGTCGGAATTTGCAGAATCTTTCATCTTACACTTAAATCTGATATAGAGGTTAAGTATAAGGTACCTATGAAACCTACACACACACAGAGGGTTTCCTACTTTTGGTCATAAAGTTTGACTTGAAGTAATCAGTTGTCTGACACACATTCAACAGCACAAAAGACAAGATTTTTTTTTTGAGCGTTGCATTTGACTCAACAATAGGCAGGTGTGAATGAGACTTGTGAAGGCTTTCAAACCATGTCTGGTTTGTGATGCTTTTGTGATATCTACATCTTTGCTTAAAATGTTTTTAGTGTGGTAACTGCTTAGTTGGTGGTTTTTTGTTTCACCAAAAATCTCAGTTTAAATTAGAAACCAGTTTATTTGTATGGTATACTGGAATAGTGAAATAATATAGTAACAATAACAATATTATTGTCATTGTATAACTTATTCAGAATGATATTGTGAATTTTACCTGGCATCAACTGTGTTGGCATGTTGGTATTTTACTTGAATTGTTTTATTTTTTTTACTAATGGTTACTTGCTATTAG
>NC_068984.1:114239047-114245323 GCF_001194135.2 Octopus bimaculoides | reverse complement strand
ATATATATATATATATATATGTATAATGTAATTAAAATTCTGTTGAATTAGGTCCTTAAATTGAGGCACCTTGCTAGGTTTCTTTCAAATGATGTAAATGTTTTCATTAATCAATTAAAGGTGTTGCTTGAAATGCCTGTAATGAATTGACACCTGTACATCTTTGTTACTCATTTATATATATCGTTGATCAAACACCATTCAATTTTTTTTCTCCTTGTTTTCTCCGTATTCTTTCTGTTGAAGAGCGTAGCTCGAAACGTTAAAGACTTTCTGTATTCCCGAGCGTCAAACTAATACATCCTTTTGTTGTTTACACCACCTGTCCTCGTCTGTTGTTGTTTTTTTTCGTACATTCTCCTATATATATATTTATGTGGTAAGAAGTTTGTTTCCCTGTGTGACACTTTGGGCAAGTGTCTAATATAACCCCAGGCAACCAAAGCCTTGTAAACGAATTTGATGGACAGAAATTGAAGGATGCCCATCTTACATGTGTGTGCATTACTGTCTCCTTAGATTTTACTTCATGTAATATCCTTCATTTCCAATTTTGTGTAAAAATAAGTATGGAAACAAGGAATAATGCCATAATTTGAAACAGATGAGTGTTGGTAGGTAACAGGAAGGGCATCTAACAAGAAAATTTGTCTCAGCAAATTTCCTCTGAGCCAGGTAAGCATGGAAAAATGGACGTTAAATGTTGATTTTGTGTGTGTGTGTGTGTATACACACACACATCTTGCATGCTGTCAGGAGTTAAATGTGACAGGATCTCATGAATCCAAGACTGCATCGTGCTCTAATGCCTTCCTAATGCCAACCACTTTATTGTAATGTATGTAGTGGGTGCTTTTATTTTATTAAAAACCTTTTTTTTTAAAAAATTTATATGTAGCACCAACTCTAGTGAGGTTGCCATACAGCTTGTGTGACTAAGTTCTCTTTTGGTTAAGTTACTTTATATGTTTATATATCTAAATTTGTATAAATGTTTATGTAAAATATGTATTTATATTTGTGTATAGGCGTGAGTGTGTGTGTGTTTGTGTATAATATGGTGTTGATTAATCCTGTGTCAGCATGATTGAGCAGACAGATGATCAGTCTTTCCAGCTGTGACCACTTGTTTTTTTTTTTTAACTGTGCTGTGACCTTTACTATTTGTTGGTATGAGTGGAGGGTTGGTAGGTATTTGCCAGTTGTTTGTAGCAGGTTGAACAACCATATTGAGGTGCCTTGTTGATAATTTAAGGGTTCCTTATGAATTTTATATGTTCAAAAACACCTTGTTTCACCCCTTCATTTGTAGGGTTAATCCAACAGAAATCACTCAGAAATGTAACTAATATTTCAATAAGGAGATTTCTACAGGGATGTTTGACCTGTTTAGAATAGCAGCCAAGTCTCCCTCAACACCCCACTGTTTTAATGGGGTGATGGATTGAACATTTAGTTTTAAATAAATTATGGTCTTTGCTGAAATATCTTTGATCATACTAACCTGGGGCTTGGCAAAACTCTATCTTGTTTCTGTTTCATTCAAAATGAATAATTACTTTACAACAACAAATCACATTAATAAATCAAAAGTATACAATAATCTAAGCATTAACCTTTTTGTTATCTTATTTCTATTGAAATACATGACCTTTCAGTAATTTTTAAAAATAATGAATTTAGTAAAACAACTTTGTCGTTATTAAGTTGGTGTTTGGAACATAAATTAATATGAAATTTTAAAAAGGTTTTAGATACTTAAATGAGAAAGTTTGTATCCTAGACCAAAAGGCAGTCTCAGGTAGGTTAGTATTGAAAAGATTTATGTGCCTATGATCACACCTTATCTAGTATATATAAATCGCAGTATGTGTGTATATAATGATCAACGCATACATTTCCACAATTCTCAGCCATTTTTCACCAAACTTTATGCACACATTACCTATGTCCTAAGGATGGTCGTGCACTGTAATGTTTTGCCTAGAGCTCCTGTGTAATTGGATGTAAATGGACATAGTTTTTTTGTATGTAGAGTCTTCCATATTTTTTTGTATCTTTTTGTAAGTGAAAGGATTTTGTCTATTTTCACTGTTCACCTATGACAGTGCTTCAGTTGACTAGGAACACTGTATGTGATGAATATCCAATACCAAATACTTAATCTACATATTTAAACTGCATTAAACTTTAGTAAGCTTAGCATTACCTATTCTGAGTTACTTTAAAGATGATGTTCCCTTTCTTCTTTTCTGTTTGTGTACCTTCAAGGATGCTTATATACCCATCCGTTATCATATTTTGACCGATGTCCATTGTTTCAAATGTGTTTTAGCATTGTTGTTCTAGCCCTTTTTTAGACAACCACATATGATTCGTCCTAAAGAATCAACCTTTAAATAAGAGTTTTGTTTCCACCAGTGAAAGCTATACATATCTTTCAGAAAGCTCCATACCAGTTTAACTTTATGCAGCATTCACTGTTAATTTATGTTTAGGCTATGTGGGAAGATAGAATAAAGGGGCTTTTGTTAGCTTATCTCTCCGAAAAAATAGCTCCCTTTGCTGTTGAATAAAATAAACTTGCAGAGGGGAACTTTCAATGTCTTCCTTCAATTTCCTTACACCATTTATGTGGCTGTTACTGACAAGAAATTTTGCTTTCATGTAAAACAATTGTATTTTGTAGTCATCTGTACTCCCAAGACACTTCAGTAGCTCTTCTTTGCATCACTTGCAAACTTGTATGTTCTATGATCATTAAAATGCAACAGCCTCCACAACTAGCCTTCAATTTCATTTTTTGTTCCAAGGTTAATGGAAATCTTAGATTGCTGTGCTACTCATAAACCTTTTGGGTAGTAAAATTAGTGAAAAATTACCACCAAAGCAACTTAAACCGTACAAAGGACAGATCTGTTTGCTAGTATATGTATATGGGCATGTGTAAATACATAACAGAAAGGCATATCTATGTATGTATATCTGTTTGTCTTCTACCACCACATAACAACCAGTGTTAGTGTATTTACATCCCTGTAACTTAGTGGTGCAGCAACAGGGACAATAGAATAAGTACTAGGCTTAAAAAGAAGTCCTGAGGTTAATTTGTTCAACTAAAACCCTTTAAGGTGGTGCCCCAGCATGGCTGCAGTCAAATTACTGAAACAAAAGATAAAAGATTTTTTTTTGTGTGTGTGTGTGTGTGTGTGTGTGACTTTTGTGGCCGGGGTAGCCAAGTATCCTTCTCTATAGTAAACACCTATCTCTATTCCCCTATTATACTCTAACCTCTCACTTGGCACAAAGCTACTTCCCTACGGTTCCACTCCCTTTCTTGGCTGAAAGGTCTTTTGTCCCGCAAGTTACTCAGCAACCCCGCTGGTGTTAGTGCCATTTAAAAAAAAAAAAATGTCACTGCTGATGTCACATGAAAAAAAAAAAACACCCAGAACACTGTAAAGTGATTGGCATTAGGAAGGGTATCCAGCTATAGAAACCATGCCAAAGCAGACAATATAGCCCATCAAACTGTCAAAACATCTTGTGTAAATTTTTTTTCATGATTCAATTTTGTTACACATATCTTTATACAGTACATTGTTATAAAGACAAAAATAATGATGACACTAAAATACCTTTAATTTTAATCATGGAGATGTTGTGCACTGTTAATGCAGCTTATTCAGATAAGCATAAAATGAGAATTTCCAGTTAAATTTTCTCCATTCATGGGATTGGTTTATATAACAAAACTAACTCTCCCAGTTTTATTGGTTAGTTTTCATTTCTGTTCAATTCTCTTTCATTCAAAACCTTTTGCTATTCTGCTTATTAGAAGCACAATGCTCAGTTTTAATTAGCTGTGTAAGATCATTAGAAAAGTCTTATGCTGGATTAGTATTGTTTGTTAATCCTTCTGTATTACAGGAAAAGAAATAAAAGCTGTTTATTTATTTGGCTTTTCAGTTGTAATATAATTTTCATATTTACATTAATATATTTAATTCTTCATAATTATATGAAATTTATTGGTATTCAATTGCTTTTGCAAAAAGTATGATTCTGATTTGTTAGATATGTGAAATGAAAAAAATAGACATGAGTACACAAGTTTTGTACTTTCAAAAATTTATTATTAGTAGAATGCTGATTGTTTTTAATTTTCTTGTTTTTCAGTCATCGAAGATCTGAATGGAAATGGGCTGCTGAGCGTTCCGCCATTGCTTCACGATGGACTTGGTTACAGGCTCAAGTTTCTGATTTGGAATATCGAATACGACAGCAAAGTGATACACACAGACAAATAAGAAGTGAGAAAGGGGACTTGATATTTGAATCTCTACAAACTCAACCTGTAACATATAATTCACGGACAGGAGAAATCCTCAATCAAGAGGAAAAAAGTGGAGAGAAGAGAACAGAAAAATCTAATAAACCCTTTGTTTTTCAGTCCTCAAAATTTAATCAGTCATTAGTTAACTGCATTTTACCTCTTGGTCTGACATCACCAATGTCTAGTGGTAAAGACACTTGTCAGTCCTCAACACAGAAATCCTTAAATGGATTAATTGATAGTAACCATAATGGAAAAAGTGTTTCAACCAGTGATGTAGCTTCACCAACAGTAAAGACTGATGATAAGCTACTGTTAGAGAATTCAGAATCCTTAGCTACACCTACTGTGCCTGTTGATGTTACATGTCAGGCTGCAAGGTGTCGCCCTGTAAAAAGCTACAGAAAAAGGAAACTATTTCGAACTGCTGGTTTGCACCAGTTATATCGAAAAGCTACTCGTCTTTCAACTGTAAAATGTCATTGTTATACTCCAGTTATTCCTTGTGCTATGTGTGGAGGACGTTATAATAACACTCAAACTTTAGATCCTGACCTCATGCCTTTACATGAAAGGTTGTCACTTTTGGATCCTTCTTTTCATCCAGTTTTATCTTTTTCTCAAGGTGAGTTCCTTATTTTTTTAAAAGAAAAAAATATTTTTTGCCAACACCACAAAAGGTTCTATAGATTGAGGGAAGTTGAGTAATTCATGTTAACCAAGGCTACCTTTTTTTTTTTATTTAATTACTATTTTCAATACTTTGCCTGCCATTTGGTGACACCCATGCTATAAGACAATATGGTTGTTTATTATTTAGTGAACTGGAACAATATTTATGGTTAAAAAAATTACAAAGCACAAAATTTTATAACAATTAGACTGCTTTGTGCAAATGAAAATATGTCTCAAAAAGGGGTTTTGTAGGCAGTGTTAAACATTTGATAGAGTTTTGATTAATTATCATATTTTGAAAGTTTATCATCAAAGTAAGGTAGAAACTTTAGAATATTTCATTTTCTCCAGTGTGAATAACTCGATATTTTTGATATTAGGCATATAGATGGCAGAATCAGTAGTGTGCCTAGCAAAATATCTTGGGTTATTTGGTTATATTCTGAGTTGAAATCCTGCTCAACCCAATTTTCCTTTCAGCCTTCGATAACTACATTGTAATTGATTATATTCCTTGGAATATTTTATCTACAATAACTTAGTCTATATCAATCTATCCTGCAATGGTTTCACTACAAATAATACTGGTTTTAATAGTGAATTCATTAAGATTTTTTTTGTTGATATTTTGATATTTTACTTATAAATGCACATCAAACCAGCCTTCTCCTTTCCTAAGTAAAAATATTTTCTTAGATTTTTTTTTATATCATTTGTCATTGATATTTTAAGATAGTTGTTCCTTATTTCTTCCTGATGTCTACTATTCAAATTTTAAATTCTACTTTGCTTCAAATCCAGTATGCACTCTCATAATAAGAGAGAGAGAGAGAGTGTTATACTTTTACAAGAAAGGGATGAAAGTGACTTCAAAGTTTCAATCTACTAGCTTCTGTTGGACAGTCAACAAAGGTTAGCAGGCCAAAACTTTGCAGCCACTGTCACTTTTACCTTGTGGTATTGAGTAATTCTTCAGTTTAATGTTAAATTTTTAGTATAACTCAGCGTAAAACAAGCATTAATGTGTGTGTGTGTGTGTGTGTGTATATATATATATATATATATATAAAAACTTATTCCAACTTTATAGGTAAAATTCGGTATAATATAACACCGAGTTTCGTAATCATCATCATCATCATCGTTTAACGGCCACTTTCCATGCTAGCATGGGGTTGGACGATTTGACTGAGGACTGGTGAAACCAGATGGCTACACCAGGCTCCAATCTGATCTGGCAGAGTTTCTACAGCTGGATGCCCTTC
>NC_068984.1:114236892-114238437 GCF_001194135.2 Octopus bimaculoides | reverse complement strand
GGGGGGGGTATAGAAAGTAAAAGATACATAAGAGATGCAAGATGAGTGCACATACTAGGCTTGGTGATGATCAATTATTAAAGGAATGCTACACATGCATGTACACACACAGAGTGAGAGCAAAAGGATCGTAGAAACAGAGGAGGAAAAAGACAATAACAAATATTTTTCTTTTCAAAATTCATATTTCATCATTTTGTATAAGCACCAAGAAATTTGATAGAATTTAAATTATAATTATTGTATATGTATGTCATATTTCCTGATATCACCAACCATGGTCGAAAAGTATACTCCAAAATCAATAGTAATATGGTTAACACTCTAATTATATAAGTTAGATGCATAAGTATGGGAAGTGTAGCACCTGCAATTTAATAGGAATAGAAACTGTTGTAATAGTGAATAACTTAGTTTGTTGTTTTCCTTTATCTGTAAGTTTACAACTTTTTATTTGTGTAAGAAATTTGATAGTCTTTTACTAGTTTCGGTCACTTGACTCTTGCTATACTGGGTCACTACTTTCTGGAGTACATTTAACATCAACTTCAATACTTGTTTTATCAATGTAGGTGGGCTTTGTGTGTGTGAGCCAGGGGAGAGGGGGCAGAGATAAGTAATATGCTTATAAAGAGTACCCAAAAGATTTACTAGAGTATTTGTTACTTTTCCGTTTCTTGAAGTTTTGGGTTTGAATGAGTGTGTTCACTCACACATTGTTCACGCTTATTACTATCCAACATTCTCTCTTTCAACCACTCATCTATCCTGATTCTTTAGTCTTTGTTCTTGCTCTCTCCACCTCCTCAGACGTATATTTTATGAAGGAACACATTGTATAGTAGTGAGGTCTATCTAGTTTTAAGAGATACAACATCACTCACACTGATGCCACAATGAAATGTTCCCAATACATTTTTATAAAGTGGTTAGGGAATGAACAAAAATATTGTGGGGTCAAGAAGATTCTTAATCTTATTGGGCAAGTGGTAACCTATTGTTGCTGCCATGATAAAAAAATTAAGTACCAGTTAAGTAATGGGGGGGGGGGTCGATGTAATCAACTTGTCCCCTCACCTCAGAATGCTGGACTTGTGCTAAATCAAAATTAGGATTTTGAAATGATTTTGCTTTTTGAAGTCAATCATTTTCTCTATGTATTCTTTGAATGACTCGGGTATTACATATTATAGTTATACCTTTTTCAAATTTGGTCATGTGAAGATACATTCATTTCTATGTGTTTGTGTTTAAAACATTCATATAGTTCTCTATAAAATGTCTGAAGTGTGTTTGATGGAAACACAAATATGCACCAAAAACGTCCATTATCAAGAGTGTTTACTAACATATTTAAATCTCCATTTCTTCCCCACCCTCAAGCTTTCTACATTGACATAACTCCTAAGTGTCTTCTTGTGATTGTGTGTATATTAATACTTTATAGAATAGTTGCAATACCTTTGTAGACATAATAGCTTAGATTCTACCTTTACCTATTATAAACTGCAAGTCCAATGGCTAAAACTAGTAAGTGAATATATA
>NC_068984.1:114224575-114234575 GCF_001194135.2 Octopus bimaculoides | reverse complement strand
CTTGCTGGAGCATGTAGTATTTGATGCATTATTATCTGAATAGGATGGTGTGGCCATGGTTGAAATGTCTTTGCTCGTTGGTTTGCTCAACCATAGCTAAACAACAGAAATGTGGAAAATGTCAAAAATAGGTGAAAGTTCTCAATCCTTAATGAAATTGATAGTAAAATTTGGAGCAGATGTGGAAGTAGAATAGACAAGATATTACAGTTATAAAATTTAAAATTAAGAAGTACATGTAATCAAAGAATACCTGAAAAGGAAAAACGATCCTAACTAAATTGCAAAGAATTCATTATGAAAAGTAACAAGGTTTCAAGTTCAATCCAGAATGATTTTATTAAGATCTAGAGAGTTGTTAAACCAGGTAACTAAGTCTGATTGTGAAGAGTTACGTAGTTTGAAAGTACGTGCCTTGGTGGTTAGTGCCATGCTTACAATCGTAAGGTTGTGAGTTTGATTCCTGGACTGGAGCATATGTTGTGTTAGCTGTAGAAATGAGTTGTGACATTACTGGTGCCAAGCTGTATCAGCCTTTCCTTTGGACAACATCGGTGGTGTGGAGAGGGGAGACTGGTATGCATGAACGACTGTTGGTCTTCTACAACCAACCTTGTTGAGATTTGTGCCTCAGAGGGGAACTTTCTAGGTACAGTCCCATGGTCATTCATGACCATAGCATTTATGTAATTTAGAAAATTCTATTGGAAAGATGTAGACCTGAAACTTAAAAAATAAATGGGCTTAATTTTATTTTTATTGTGTAAATAGCACCAACAAATATTGTTTTCGGTCATTTTATTATAAGAAGGTTAGTAGAAGGGGAGTGTTTGAGATTAATTCTGTCTTAGCTTCATGCTAGTAAATATATATTTTTTCAAGTGCTGAGGAAGCATATCATTGTTTTAATGTCTGCTTTTCCATGCTTGCATGGGTTTGACATAATTAGTTAAGGCAATTTTTCTACAGCCAGATACCCCCACCTCCCTGTTGCAAATCCTTGGTTTCAAGCAAGATACTATTTTTCCATGACATGCTTTTCAAGAACGTTTGGAAACGTACACTACTTCTGTGACAGTGATGATTATTTGCAACTTGCATGATATTAAGACAGATATACACACACACACACTGCAGGTTTCTTTTAGTTTCTATCTATCAAATCTCATAAAGCTTTGTCAGCCTTAGACTATTTTAGAAAACACTTGCCCAAAGTGGTGTGTTACTGAACCTGAAATCATGTGGTTAGGAAGTAAACTTCTTAACTATGCAGCCATGATATCATTAAGTTGACTGATAATATGTACTGTTACATAATACATTTTAAAAACTTAAATTCAGAGAAACATTCTGTTCTCTTTATCATAGCTGTATGATTGTATCTACCAGGAGAAACATTGCTGTTTGGGTGATTAACAAGTTTATATATATAAATATATGTACACACACACACACACACACACACTTGCGTCTATGTACAGAGATACCTTATTCAATATGTATTTTTCTAACTTTTAAAGAAATTCTGAAACATATAAAATAATGCAATAAGTTTAAAGCCTAAGTTTCATTAGTAGATAGTGAAAACAACTTAAAAGCACTTTATAACTACTATAAGAGAATAGTGGAATCTGAAAGTACTTAAATTTACTGGGAACAGTTTCTTTTGTATCTTTAAAGCTATGATTGTTATAACAATATTGTCATGACAATATAAGTCTGCATAAATTAGACAGGTGGTTGGAAGTGACTAAGGAGTGAATCTAGGTTTAACTCGGGAGACAAATACTGTGAATGAGAACTGTATAACAGTGAGCAATGTTCCCTCTAATTTTTTGTTTTGGTGTGTGTACAGAAATTTACTTCTGTGCAAATTTTGTCTTTGTTTCTTTGCAAAGCATGTGTGCATCCATGCATATAGCCACCACTCAGATTTCTTGAGTAAAATATCTAATCTCATCTCAAAAAACCCTGGTATGCACAAACTCATTGCTCAGAGGAAACACTGAAAGTAAGGTATGTTGTTGTTGTTGGCACTCCGTCGCTTACGACGTCGAGGGTTCCAGTTGATACGATCAATGGAACAGCCTGCTCGTGAAATTAACGTGCAAGTGGCTGAGCACTCCACAGACACGTGTACCCTTAACGTAGTTCTCAGGGATATTCAGCGTGACACAGTGTGATAAGGCTGACCCTTTCAATTACAGGCACAACAGAAACAGAAAGTAAGAGTGAGAGAGAGTTGTGATGAAAGAGTACAGCAGGGTTTGCCACCATCCCCTGCTGGAGCCTCGTGGAGCTTAAGGTGTTTTCGCTCAATAAACACAACACCCGGTCTGGGAATCGAAACCGTGATCCTATAACTGCGAGTCCGCTGCCCTAACAAACTGGGCCATTGTGCCTCCACGAAAGTGAGGTATAGACTTTGAGAAAAGATTGTGTTAAAAGTAAAAGCAACATTTTTATTAAAACAATAACATCTTAAAATTTTAATTTTAATATCATGATTGATCCAAAAGTTGTTTTTTGAGTTTTAGTTACATATATCTATAGTTATCTATAGTATATCTATATATATATACTTACAGTTACAATAAGGATGTAAGAGAGTAGAAATAAGTACAATTGGCTTGACACTATATAAAATGCATGATATAGAAGCAGTTAATGTTATATAATGACTAATTTACTCTGAAGAACCTCCTAAGAATAGATGCTCTACATATCACCTCTTGTGATTTGGAAACTTCCAGATTGCTACATTGTAGCATGTTAATTCTTCTTGTTTCCATATTTCTGATGAAATATATTGCTTCTGTTTCAAATTAATTTTGTAAATACTGAATAATTTAGTAAAATAACTTTGTCGTTACTAAGCTGGTGTTTGGAACTTCAATTTGCATAAAATTTTGATGTAAGTTTTTAATTTAGATCACTTCAAGAGAGGAGGCTTGTATTGTAGAACCAGGGTGGTCTTGGACAGTTTGTTATCAAAAGGATTAATATAGTTCTCTGATTTTAAACTTTGGTGTGTCACAGGAAGGTTCAGATGTTTCCCTGCATACTTGCTTCTGCACATGAATTATATTCTTGTGGTTACATCACTCACATGTATTTTATATCACTCTTTATTTCCTTGTTTCCTTGGTCACCATTTGTGCCCAGGCATCATTTGCATGCAAGGGCAGATATGCACCGTTTCCATGAACAAAGACCTTGGAAATCTCTTATAAACATGTCAAGCTAATTTCATTCAATAGTATGAAGACACAGTCACCACACACACACACACCAAGTAAAGAACTAAAACTGAGTCTTCTCTATATTCTTCACTCGTTGCAACTAAAATTTTCCTAATCTGCAAATACTTGTCTTTGCAATCTTTGCCAGAACAACTTCAATTCTGTACATTTGAGTGCTGCTGTAAGATGTAAGTGCACTCCCCAAATTAGCTACTGCTCACATGTCTGATAGTGCTGTTGTTACTACTACACAGGCAAGCTTTCTCTACTACATTAAAAAAAAAGAAAAAAAGTAGGCCATCCAACTAATTGAAAAATTTTCTGTCACTAACACTTTACAACCACTTGCCCACTGATGCACTGTGTCCTCTTTCTGTCTTTTCTACCACTATAGCGTTTCCTATTCTGCTGAACTTATGAGCTATGTATTGTTTTATCTACACTCCTATTTTTATTATGCCTCAACCCCAAAATCCTTGGCGCGATTCTTTATCCCCAGAACTCTTTACTTTTTTAATTATCTCTCAGTCTATGTTTTCCCTGCAGCTAATAACATCAACCACACGAATCTGAGGCTACTACCTGCAAGAGTTGGAAACATTTTCTCTGCTTTAAAAAATTATCAAGACAGTCTTTTTTAAATACTATTTGGCTCAGAATTGGTGTCATTTTAAAAAATATAGATGGTGTGACTTAGTGTTTTTTTTCTTTTGAGTTATCCAAAACTGAATTTGATAGAAATAATTGATTTTTTTTATCTACAGACATCCAAAAAGTGATGAATAGATTTATTGTGTAATTAGTGCATAAAAATAATGCAGTCATAACGAGGAGTGCTAATTTGTTTAATTTTGTATAGGAAAGCAAGTGTGAACACTATTTTGGAATATTTGGAGATTTAAAAGAAACAAATCATACACCGTTACATTTTACTATTTAGGAAACATTGAAATTGTTTTTTTTAAAATAGAACTGAAGACTTGTTTCCAATTGTTTGGTGCAATGTATTAATTCTTGATGTCCATAAAATATCTTTCAAAAACTACAGGAAAAAAATTGTTACATAGTTATAATTAATTGGCCATCATTAATGATGTAGCACATGCTTTGTATCAGATTTAGCATTATGTAATTAGAAAATTTTTTTTAATGGGAACTATAGGCATGACTGTGGGTAAGAAGCTTGCTGACCATGTGGTCTTGAGTTCAGTCCCACTGCATGGCATATGGGGCAAGTGTCTTCTGCTTACAGTCCTGGACTGGCCAAAGCTTTGTGAGTAGATTTGATAGACGGAATTGAGTGAGTTTTTGTGCTGTGTTTGTTCCCCACCACCTCTTGATAACCGGTGTTGGTTTGTTTATATTCCTGTAGCTTAGTGATTTGGCAAAGTAGAGCTATAGGACAAATACTAGGCTTCAAAAATAAGAACTGGGATCAATTTGTTAAACTAAAATCCTTGGAGATGGAGCTCCAGCATGGCCACATTCGAATGACAACAAGTAATTGATAAAAGGTCTTAGAATAAGATTGTTTTCAGACTAGATGGTTGTAATGCCCTGCCTTCAGATGAAGTGTTGAATTTCAAAGTTATAAGGAACAAATCACCTGCCTAACTGGTAATTAACCAATTGAATAGATTTGACAGAGATTATTTTTTAAATAATTAATTGTATACTATCAAATTGTATATAGAATAGTTTTAGAAATAACTGAAAACAGTATTTATGTATTTTATGATATCAAAAAGCTAAGACATGAATCTAGCAATTTGCAAGCATTTTACTTTTCAATAATAGATTTTTTATTTATTTGGAAAAATGTTTTAACTGATGTAATTAATAACTTTTACATAAAAAGCAAGTTAGATTATCTGCAATACATTTATCCAACCATGGTAGGGTTAAAATTAGGGTTAGCTAATTAATCCTTTAAAAAGTTTTTTTTTATAATGGGCAGAAGGCTTGAATTTTTGGTGGGATAGGGGGCTAGTAAATTACATTGACTTCAGTGCTGAACTGATCCTTTTGGTGGAATTGAATTCAGAACATAAAGATGGACAAAATGCTACTAAGCATTTTCTCTGGCATCTTAATAATTCTGCCAGCTCACCATCTTGGGGTTAGCTAATAATGGTTTCAAATTTTGGCACAAGGCCAGTAATTCCTGAGTGGTGGGGTAAGTCAATTACAGTGACTAGGGTCAATGTAATCGACTTACCTCCAATGTAATATTTTATCAATCCTGAAAAGATAAAAGGCAAAGTTGACCTTGGCAGAATTTTAACTCAGAATGTACAGACAGGTGAAATACTGCTATGCATTTTGCCTGGCAAACTTACGATTTTGCCAACCTTAGGGTTAGTTAATAATAACATCTAGTTTAAATAAACAATAGAAACATCTCCAATTTCTTCAGAAATGTTTTGGGTTGTCTCTGTTGCTTTGCTTGCTCAAAGGTCGAGTTAACCCTCAATAATTTCCTTTAATTTTAACCCTATTATGCTTAATTCTGAAGTTGAAAACCTTGATAAACCTATTTTTGTCAGTTACTAAGATTGCAGTATAGTCAATACTGCTCTGTAATTGAGTTTCTCAATTATAGTGATAGAGCCAAAAGGTTGATTATCATGGTAATGTATAGATTTTGTCCTATAATAATAGCATTTGGTAAATAGATTAATATTTTGGAATTGATTGGGTGTGCCTTTGTTTCAACTTGCTTAAAAGTTTTGTACAAAATTATTTTCTAGTTGCAACTAAAAAAAACCAAAAAAAAATGCTTGGTAGGTTATAATGTTCAAAGGGAAGTAAGTTTGCAGATATAAAATTTCTAATGCATTGTGGAATTACATAGATTGTGTTAAGTGTAGAGAAGAAATAGCAGTCTCCTCATTTATTATAATTATATAAATTGAGACCGAATTCTAATTATTAGAACATATGTTGACCAAATGGTTGAGAAAACTAAATAATTCTTCTGCATAATAAATAGGTGTGTGAGGGGCAACATATTTTAACATTGCTGCACATGAAACAATGAAGAATAATATATGCAGTAAGGAAGAAATATGTACCTTTTACTTGTTTCAGTGATTAGACTGTGGCCATGCTGGGGATACTGCCATGAAGAATTTTAGTCAAACGAATTGTACCCAGTATTTTTTCTGTCTCTTTTGCTAGACTGCTAAGTTAATTGGATGTCAAAACACCAATATCAGTTGTCAAGTGGTGGTGAGACCACACACACATGGGTTTCTTTCACTTTCTGTCTATCAAATCCACACAAGTCTTTGGTCAGCCTGAGGCTGTAAGAGAAGACACTTACCCAAAGTGCCACACAATGAGACTGAACTCGGAACCATGTGGTTGGGAAGCAAACTTCTTACTACCACATAGCCACACCTGCATATACAGAAGACCATTTTTCAGCAAGACTTAGAAAATAATTGTTTTAGTTGTGACGTTTCCTGCAAGTAATAAGCCTCTCCAAAACTTGCTGAAAGATCAGCATATGACATGCTGGTGATGTGTAGTTAAGAAAAGTACCAGACAATATACTGGGTAGCATTGTGTTTGACTAAAGACTCTTGAATGTGATACTCTAGCAGTCCAAAGACTAAATCCAGTAAAAGAATGTTGGAGAATTGTTTAGAAATGGAATAATCCTCACTTATATTAGCAAATTATGAAGAGGCTATATACTTTGCTGAAGATGTCAAAAACTTAGGTAGAAAGAAACCTGCTCAAACTTGTCTCATGCTAGAGAAATGTAAACATTGAGTTGTTAGCTAAGCATTAAATGATATGCTAATATTCATTTACCTTCAGTTTAATTATTGTTTGCTGAAATGTAGAGTTGGCTGAATATGTTTATTGAATGGCTCTATTAAGTTTGAATTTCTCTTTTTTTTCTATTGTTAGCTTGTTTTCTATTTAGATTAGGAAATCTTTGAGGAATAATACAAGCAGATCTCAGTGCCATGCTTGTTACAAAAAGGGTGGATTCCAGTTGGATAAAAATATGATCTTCAGAACTGGCTAGTTTATATAGATGTGTGTGTGTGTGTGTGTGTGTATTTCAGCATAAATAAATACATATTTGAATGAGCATTTGTGCAATTAGTAGTTTTGATAATGATTTTTTTAAAGCAAGTTATTCTATGAAACTGCCTTCGGCTTCAATGACTGCTTCAATGCAGGACCGAAACCACTGACACTATGTTCTTTATTCATTTCGAACATCACTTGGACAATGCCAACCTTCAGTGAAGCTATGATATTATGAGGATGACGATTAGTCTCCCTTTCAGAAGTGCTCCACACACAGTTGTCCATGGGGTTCAAATCTGGTGAGTTTGGAGGCCACATATTGGTATTGTCTGACAACCATTCTTGGGTAACTAGGGCTTTGTGAGAAGGTGCTGAGTCTTGTTGAAACATGTATGACCTTACATTGCATACTTCATCAATCCAGGACTTGATAACAGTTTCCAGTACCTCAATGTATTCAGCAGCATTGATTCTAAGACCCTATGGGAAAAAGTGGAGAGGCATCACATGACCTTCACTACTCACCACTCCTAAAACCATCACAGTTGCTGGAAATTTTGTGTGCATCACTCTGGGTACTTCAGAAGGATCTGCACATAACTACCTGTCATTTCTTCTGTTAGACTTTTGGTCCTGGTCAGAGTTTTTTTCGTCAGCAATGGACCTCATTGATCTTCTGGGGTTTTCATTGATAATGTTTTGAACATGTATAAATTCTGGTGTCCTTTTAGTGTCTGAGCATTGTGAATATTTTTTTCTCTTTGAAACATTGTCACCACATATCTCCAGTTCCAACCGAACTTTGTGTACAAATGATCTTGCAACATTTAGAAAGTTGCTAATTTTTAAATCACTGTGGTTTGCATGTATAGCAACTACGACTGCATGTCTATTCATTTCTTGAGTTAGCGTGATATCTTGAAAGGGTTATCTGAAAGAAAAAAAAATGATACATTAAATAATTTGAAGGTGTAATGAACTAAAATTGAAATGTTCTCAAATACCCCTCACACCCTCTCTCTGTGTGTGTGTGTGTGTGTGCAATGCTATCATGATAGCATAGATATTTTGGTGTATAGTTCTTAATTAAAATCATGTTCTGTCCAGTTTTTTTTAACTTTAATTACTTGGTTTCCAAAGTTTATTTTGAACTAGCATTTTATGGAAATCTTTGTTGGTGTATATCACAAGAACAATAGTCATATAAACAAGATAAAACCTTTTTGTTACCATATTTCTGTAGAAATATACCACCTTTCTTTCAATTAGTGCTACAGTTAACAAAGAATTTAGTAAAATAACTACTATTAAGCTGGTGCTTGGAACATAACATGAAATTTTGCTGAAAGATTTAAATTTAGATCACTCTAAAAGGGGAAGTTTGTATCCAATGAAACCAAGCAGTCTCAGGTGGTTTGGTACCAAAAGTGTTAGAGAGTACATTGTTTTGCTTTGTTACATATTGATCAAAACCGTTGCATTTTAGTAGGTCTCTATGATGAGCCATTTTAAAATCAATCTTACAACTATTAATTCACAATAAAATTTTCTCTTTGTACCTGCTATTGATCTTAACTTGACCTTCAAACGTTGCATTGATTTGATAAATTTGTAACGCTTGTGTAATTTTAGTTTTAAAAAATAAATGAAATTGTGAACAATAGTCTCACTAAATATTTGCTTTTCTAAAGAGAACTTTGCGTACTTTAGATAACAAGTGCATACAAAAGGTTTATAGTCCTTTTATTTTACAAAATGACTTGCAATAGACAGTGGTCAGTCATAAATCATGATTGAAATTTAGTGAATATATAAAAGCCTCTTGTTTATTTGAATGTTTCACTTTCCTTGTAAATCAATCATTTTTTAAAACCTACTCTGATTAGCCTACATTAGCTATGATTTAACTATTTGATTATTTTAGTTATCATTCATATTTATTCTCTTTGACAATTTCTGAATAGCTATTGAATTATAGTAGCTAATCCTCTCATTTTAGCCAGTCATACTTAAGGTGATGCTTATCAAACTATCCTTATTTGGTACAGACTTCACTATTTCTTTTAACCCTTTCTGTTTCTCTTCAATGATACACTTCATAGCTTCAGGTTTTTTGTGTTAGTCTTTCATATAATTTTAGATTTAGCAACTTAGTTTTTCATTGCCTCTAGCTGTTTTTAATATGATAAAGTATATATGAATTCATACATGCACACTCTTGAAGATTTTATACATTTAAGTTCTTGGAGTATTTTATAGCTCCCCCTCTTTCTCACATGTGATTTTTTTTTTTTCTGTTTCAGAAATTCCATTACCTGTTCATTTTGAAGCACTGTTAAAAAGTGGTGAATGGCAGAACAAACCTTCCCCTAAGCCAACTAAATCAACAAATGAACGCAGGTATGTGTTTATTTGTCTGGATGGGTATACCTGTCTATATATATTTATATGTCTGTTACACTCTTAAAGTTTTCAGCTGAAGGTAGAGGAGTTATATTGAGTAAAGTGGCTGACAAAAGGAGAGCATAGTGAGTGTTTAGTGGGGGAGAGGTAAAATAAAAAACACTGATATCATTTAAAGAAAGAGCAGCAGTTCTGAACAAATTAGCAGGCAAAATGAGGGAGTAGGGGTGGGTGTTAATAATAAAAAAGAGATGTGATATATATATATATATATATATATATATATATATATATATATATATATA
>NC_068984.1:114222256-114224291 GCF_001194135.2 Octopus bimaculoides | reverse complement strand
AGTGAAAACACCTAAAGCTCCACGAGGCTCCGGCAGGAGATGGTGGTGAACCCTGCTGTACTCTTTCACCACAACTTTCTCTCACTCTTTGTTTCTGTTGTGCCTGTAATTCAAAGGGTCAGCCTTGTCACAGTGTGTCACGCTGAATATCCCCCGAGAACTACGTTAAGGGTACACGTGTCTGTGGAGTGCTCAGCCACTTGCACGTTAATTTCACGAGCAGGCTGTTCCGTTGATCGGATCGACTGGAACCCTCGACGTCGTAAGCGACGGAGTGCCAACAACAACAGCAAGGGTTATAGGTTAGACTGTTGGTTGGTGGAGAATGTAGGGGTTCCTTGCCCCCTTTATTGAATTACAATTTGTTTTTTTGGAATTCTCATTTGAACACTTACACTTTACTGCAAGTGATTGTTGTCTGCTAAACAGTGAAGACTGAGCCCTTAATATTTTTTTTTATATTTGAAATATGAACAGTGATAAATGGCATACAAAAAGGTATAGGGGTCTGGTAAAACAAGCAGTTTGGTATTAGGAAACGGCATCCAGCTGTAGAAAATTTGCCTCAGAAAAAGTAGCTGTTAAAATGATGTGTGTTTGAATCTCCTTAAATTGGTACTGTAGTTGTGAGTTTCACTATCATACAAGCAGTGTCTTTCATTTCCAGTATTCTGTGAAAGCATGTCTGGCTATGGGGGAAAATTACCTTTCTTGAAAACAAGAGGGGTGGTGACAGGAAGAATATCCAACCATCAAGAATTTGCCTCATTAAACTCCATCTGACCAGTGTAAACATTTACATGGAAACAATGAGTGTTAACATGATGATGATGATGATGGTAGAGGAAGTAATGTAGACAATTAATTCAGGGTAATTAGAGAAAGTGTTGAATCAGTTTTAAACTTAATTGTAACTGATGTAATATTTAGTAAAATTAATTTTAAAAAAAAAAGGTTGCATCATAATTCAAAATTTTTATTATATAAACCTATTTATAGCAGAATTTAATAAATACAATAACCAGGTTTTATGAGATAATTGAAATGATATATAAGTGAATGTATTGGAATTGTTGTTGTTGTTGTTGGCACTCCATCGCTTACGACGTCGAGGGTTCCAGCCGATCCAATCAACGGAACAGCCTGCTCATAAAATTAACGTGCAAGTGGCTGAGCACTCCACAGACACGTGTACCCTTAACATAGTTCTCAAGGATATTCAGCGTGACAAAGCTGACTCTATGAATTACAGGCACAACAGAAACAGAAAGTAAGAGCGAGAGAAAGTTGTGGTGAAAGAGTACAGCAGGGTTCGCCACCATCCCCTGCCGGAGCCTTGTGGAGCTTTAGGTGTTTTCGCTCAATAAACACTCACAACGCCCGGTCTGGGAATCGAAACCACGATCCTATGACTGTGAGTCCACTGCCCTAACCAGTGGGCCATTGCACCTCCACGTATTGCTATATTTATAAGTTAATATGAGGATTTTTTTTTCTTCATAACAAAAAGATTCATTCTGTATTTCACTGTCAAATTATTAATAGTTTGGGTGTTCTAAACAGTGACCAGAATATAATAAGCAGGTTGGATAAAGTTTAAGAAATTATTAGCTCTACTGGAACAAAAATTTCTCCCTCAGTGTGAAAGGCAGATTGTGTAATTCTTGTAAGAAAAGTATGATACTATATGGGGAGTGAGAAGTAGGTCTGGAATGCAGATGATTTGAAAAGATCAGAAAGAAATGTATTTGGTATGCTTTACTGTTTGTGTAAAGAAGCATGAGTAAGGTGAGAATATAACTGGGTATCAAACGTAGTATGGCAGACTGAGGAAGACTTTGAAGTAATGTCGACTGAGATTGATCTCACAATGTTGCATCTCAACAAGGGGATACATGCTATGCTGTAGAAGACTCAACCTCTTGTTGCAAACAAGACAAAATGTACATTCAAATAAAGGCAGGAATGGATTGTTGGAATACATACACACACACACATATACATACATATACATATATATATATATATATATATA
>NC_068984.1:114220943-114221293 GCF_001194135.2 Octopus bimaculoides | reverse complement strand
CGTTGCTGTGTACGTGTGTGTGTGTGCGTTTGCTATTGTATGTGCGTGTGTTGTTTATGCCCATGTGTGTGATTGTATGCGTGTCTGTGTGAGTGTGTTGTGTTGGTGGGAAGTGCGTGTGTGTGTGGATGTGCGTGTGTGTGTGTGTGTGTGTGGGGTTGTGAGTGTTAGGTACGGGTGCGTGTGTGTGTCCGTGTGCGTGCGTGTCTGTATATTGTGTATGTTTTCGTGCGTGTCGTGTATGTGAGTGAGTATTGTGTATGTGAGAGGTGTATGTGTGTGCGTGCGTATGTGTGAGAGCGTAAGGATGTGTGCCAGGTATGTGTGTTATTTTGTGTGTGCACTCCTGT
>NC_068984.1:114220419-114220933 GCF_001194135.2 Octopus bimaculoides | reverse complement strand
ATGTGTGCCAGGTATGTGTGTTATTTTGTGTGTGCACTCCTGTGTGTGTGTGTACATGTGTATGTACGTGTATGTAGGCGTGCGCATATATATGGGTGTGTGTATAGGACTGTGTAAGGTGTGTATCTCTACCACTGTGCGTGTGTGTGTGTATATGTGCGTTCGTCTGTGTGTGTGTGTGTGAGGACGCGCATGTATGTTTGTCGTGTGTGGGCGGTATATATGTAAGGTGTGTGTGGTAGGTGTATGGGAGGTATGTGTGAATGGGGGTATGTATGGGTTGTCAGATGTGTGGGAGGTATGTGTGAATGGGGGTATATATGGGTTATGTGTGCAAGGGTGTGTATGCTTGGGTGTGTATGTTTGCGTGATTGTTAGCGTGTGTGTGTGTGTGCGTTTGTATAAGTGTGTTGGCGAGTCTGAGCGTGGAAGTGCATGCATGTGTTGTGTGTGTGTGTGGTGTGTTGGGGGGTAGGTGTGCTTACATGTGTGTGTGTGGGTATGTGTGCGTGTA
>NC_068984.1:114201449-114220409 GCF_001194135.2 Octopus bimaculoides | reverse complement strand
GGAAGGGATGAATATATATATATATATATATATATATATAAATATATATATATATATATGGACATATTTGAACCTTTTGCTTATTTTGTACCTGTTAAGACCCCATCTGCTGCTCCACTTATCTATTTATCTTCTCATTTCTTTGTTAATTGATGTTGCCACTTTTTCCTTACATAGACAAGCACTATATGAATTATGTATTGTTAATGTTTAACTTGTAAATTGCTTTATTTTGGATTAAATACCTAATTTAATATAAAAAGTGAATAAAATTTAAATATATGCGTTTCCTCAGGATTGGTTATTGAAGTAGCCTATGAGTTCCATGCATTGTATTGAGGGCAGTATGATACGTGTGGTTTTTACCCCTTTAACATTTAAACCGGCCATTTCCAGCCCAAGTATTCTGCCTGATTTATGTTCGAACTTACCAGATCCAGCCTCTTACATCAACTCTACAATGTCATTCTAAAAATAAACTATGGCATCATTGAAATCTCAAAGCTATGAGATAATGCATGATTATTTCAAAACAATGTGAATAAATAAATATCAAATTTGATGAGTAATGTGAACGTTAAAGGGTTGATAAAGGGCTTAAAAATACTTTGGGTGTGGTTAATGTTGGCAGAAAGGAGGTCATAGAGTGAAGTAATCCATTTCATTTGTACTATACTTTCTCATAAACATGACCTACATAGTATATCAACTGAAATGTCATCATGCTCTGATAACTGGCTAACTTGTACAAGAAAAATGCTTTCTGTTAGGTGATTACCATTCTGTAATCATACCCGTATGAAACGTATTGAATAGAAAAAAAAAAATGCAGATGTGATTGTGCAGTTGAGAAGTTTGCTTCTTAGAGATATTTGGATTCTGGGTGTTTTCTATAACCTCAGGCTGACCGAAGCCTTGTGAATGGATTTAATAGGCAGACATACTCTTGTCTGGACCATTACGCGTTTGTTGTGAACAAACATCGTACAAATGATGTTATTCATTTCCATATCTGACCAAGAGAAAATATTATCTTGCTTAGAAACAGTTGAGGGTTGGTAACTAGAAGGCCTTAGCAAATCTGTTTCAACAAATTCATCTAACCCATGCAAGTATCATGATGATAACTGTTATTTGTCACTTTTGGTATACAGTTTTAGTATAAAATGGCTTATATGAACGCTCATTTTTCTCAAAAGTGATGAACATACAACATGACTGACGTTCAGCTAAATTCAAAAATGTTTTTTGAAAGGTTTCTGTCTCTCGGTAGATTTAAAATACTAATAAAATGTTTCATTTTAGTTGAGTGGGCGTTAGTATTTCTGAATATCACAAGCAATGAAAATAAAATTGAAGTCTTAGAAATTTACTTGAATAGAATGGTTCCTGTGGTGTAAATATCTGAGTTTGGAGAACTTGCATAGAAATTAGAGATAAGATGAAAATAGATTTTTTAAAATTATGCTTTTCCTTGTGATATTCTCCAATGGTTTTAAAAACAAAGACAACTTTCTCTGAAAAGAATAATATTGAAAAGAAAACCTACAGAAATTGTTCAACTAAGTATAGTGTTATGGTTAATTTTCTGGGTGTTTTTTGACCGAAATTTATTTTGTGTGTGTATGTGATTTTTTAAAAATATAAATTTTGATTTCTTGTTTGTATGTATCCATATTTTACCCTACAGTTTTGTGTGTGTCAGGGTGCTTTATTTTTATTTCATTTGGTAAAGTTTTGTATTTAAAAAGATAATGTAAATTACAACTTCTTCAGTAGTATTTACTAGTGATAACATAGAAAGTGATAAATTGGGAGCAATTTAAGTAGATGCAATTACGTTTTTACAGGTGAAAGTCTGATTTAGCACGAGACGGGTGTAATTTGGGTTTTAGAGGTTTGCTAAGTCATAGGTGTTAAAAGAGTAAACTCCCAACCTTTATTAAGTTTATGAGAAGTAAAATGTTATTGTGTGATATTATTTGCATCGTTTCACATCAGTTTTTCCTTGCTGACTTGGTTTAGAGAGATCTGCTGCACAGTATATCATCACTTGTTTCCGTCTTACTTTGCTAATATTAGGACAGGACAGTTTTTCACTCATCAGTCTTCGTCCTTTTCTATTATGTCTGAATGCAGTCATATTGACCGATTCCTTTAGTGTCCATCTACTCTGTCATTATGCTATGTTTATCTTGTATACTATAGTAAATGGTTGAGTGGTGATCATGATTCACACTCTGACCTCTCTTAGTAACTCATAATAATTTGTCTTGTTTTTTTAAGAATTGTTCATTAATCTGAACTGGTAAAATTTGCACCTCTTTGTAACAATGCCAATGATCTGCCTTTTTGAAAAAGGCCCTCAAATGTGTTTTCCATTAAAAAAAAAAAAGGGCCTATGATGATAATTCATATGAAGATTTAAGTGTATAGATGAATGTAGCCAATTTGAGATTCTTGTACAGTGAATAGGTATTTAGCATTGAAACCTGCCATATTCAGCCCAGGTATTCTACCTGCTTTATGTTCAAACTGGCCAGATCCAGCCTCTTACACAACGCAAACTCTACAAATTCATTCTAAAAATAAACTATGAGATCATTGAAATATCAAAGCTATGAGATAATGCATGATTATTTCAAAACAATGTGAATAAATAAGCATCAAATTTGTTGAGTAATGTGAACGCTAAAGGGTTGATAAAGGGCTTAAAATCACTTTGGGTGTGGTTAATGTTGGCAGAAAGGAGGTCATAGAGAAGGACATTTCATTCAATGCATGGAACTCAGGTTATTTGTTTAAAAATCAATTCATTCGATTTAGTAACCAATCTTGGGGAAATATGTATAAATTTCATTCACTTCTGTATCAATTTATATTAAATGTAAAATTTAATATAAATTTAATGTAAATTTACAAGTTAAAAACTAACAATGCATAATTCATATAGTGCTTGTCTATGTAAGGAAAAAGTTTACATTTGATACCTAAAGTATCAGTTTCATAGTAATTTGTGTAAAAGTGGGAGGTAGGAAGAATCACAAACAGCATATGTATGTTCTATTTTCACGTGGCTAATATAGATTAATACAGGGGTTTTCAAACTGTGGTCCACGGATCACAGGGGGTCCGTAGACAGCAAATACTTTTTATGGGCAATTTGATTTTATATATGTTTTTTAATCGAAATCTTTTAATTGGCAATAAACCTATTTGTTAAATACTGTTAAATAAATAAATGTAAAAATATATGTTATTTTAAGCAAATATTTATGTATAAATTTCATAAGCGTTTATATACTGTGCAGCAGATCTCTCTAAACCAAGTCAGCAAGGAAAAACTGATGTGAAACAATGCAAATAATATCACACAATAACATTTTACTTCTCATAAACTTAATAAAGGTTGGGAGTTTACTCTTTTAATACCTATGACTTAGCAAACCTCTAAAACCCAAATTACACCCGTCTCATGCTAAGGTAAAGCCTGAAATATAAAGTCAAAAAGTTTGAAAACCCCTGGATTAATATAATTTTCTGAATTTAGGCAGTGAGAATCGCACAGGGTTGTGTACAAGTATATGAAAAAATATAAAAATTGAATTTTAGAATATTTTTTTTTAAATGCTCTTTTTAAATTTAGCCCTATAAAGCTTTACTTACAGGCATTTGACTTTTCAAACATTTTACACAACTTGATTCTGATCATTTATATTTCCAGAAGGCAAAAACTTTTACAAAATGAAGCTCGACGTACCAGCAAAAAGTTGAAAAATGCTGCAGCAGTATTGCTGTCATCAGCGAGTAAGTGTCTTTACAAATACTTATTAAATTTATTTCTTTAAATAAATAGAATCACTAAATGGATATGAAAATGACTTAATGACTCTTATCCTGTCATTCGTGTTATCTCTTGTATCTTGACAGTGCTGCATACTCTAATTATACCCATCATCATCATCGTCGTTTAACGTTCACTTTCCATGCTAGCATGGGTTGGACGATTTGACTGAGGACTGGTGAAACCAAATGGCTACACCAGGCTCCAATCTGATTTGGCAGAGTTTCTACAGCTGGATGCCTTTCCTAACGCCAACCACTCAGAGAGTGTAGTGGGTGCTTTTACGTGTCACCCGCACGAAGGCCAGTCAGGCGGTACTGGCAACGGCCACGCTCAAAATGGTGTATTTTATGTGCCACCCGCACAAGAGCCAGTCCAGGGGCACTAGCAACGATCTCGCTCATCTTGGTTAAAATAGATGGTTCTTCCAGCACATTTCTAGAAATGTGCAACTTAGTCTTAACCATTGTTGCAGAAAATTAACAACTGATAAATTACATTTACTTTGTGTATGTGTAAATATATATGTAAATATATATATGTATATTTGAGAAGAGGTTTACAGAAATATGTTGGAGATTGTCAGGTATTAACTTATTTCTATTATACTTTATTATATTTTATTTCCAGAATTCAGAAGTCGATATGACAAAAAACCTGTACAGAAATCTCGTCCACCTTCAACTTCACCTGTCTCACTGACTATGACCACATCATCAGCCACATCGTCCTCTTTGCCTACAACTCCGCAAAACAAAGTGACAGATAAACGTCTCTGTAGAACTGAAATCAAGAAACGCAGGGCAGCACAGTTGGCTATTGGTGAGTTAATCAAATGACTGCAGTAGGTGTTCATCCTGTAGTATATGACTATTTGGTTTGGCAATTTTAATTTTATGCCTTTTCTGTTTTGATCAGAGCTATTTTCAAATATAACTTACACCTGAAAATAGCCATTCTGCAGTTTGCGTTTTTTTTTTGTGTGTGTGTGTGTGTGTGTGTGAAAGTTAGGTTAGACCTAGTAGTCAGGAAATTTTGGTCTAGAATCCTTGAAAATAAATTATACTCCTTTAATATTTGGGAAATTATCTTCAGAGAAACAGCAGCATGTTTGCCTTTGTCACTGTACCAGCACTGGTAAGAAGGGGAGATAATTCTTAAGTTAGCTTGTTTTGCAGTTTGACCTACTTAAATATTGAGTTTCATCATCGTTTTACATTTCTCTGTGCTGACCATTATGGCGCAAGTCAGTTATTTTGGAGAACACTTTGCTGTATCTTGCATTTTTGGCATGATTTCTACAGCTGGATACTTTTCCTTGAGACCAACCAATGAGTGCATGATATACATTCTATTGAGGCACTGATACTAGAGAAGTTTCCTTGTTCCAAGTGAGACTAAAGAGTTCTCTCTACATCACTCTTTTACACTGTTTCTGTTTATTCAATGTCACAAAACTGAGAAGTTGATGGAAAAAAAATAATAAAGGGAGCAAACCAGAATGTGCAGTATGAAAAATGAAAGGAAATAACTTACATGTTGGTTATTGGTACATCATGAGCTACATGATAGAGGTAGAAAGTGATAGGAAGGGGACATGGTGATGTCAATACCGAGTGGTAGTGACGGGTCTAATGGCGGGAGCAGGAGTGGCTGTGTGGTAAGTAGCTTGCTTACCAACCACATGGTTCTGGGTTCAGTCCCACTGCGTGGCACCTTGAGCAAGTGTCTTCTACTATAGCCTCAGGCTGACCAAAGCCTTGTGAGTGGATTTGGTAGACGGAAACTGAAAGAAGCCCGTCGTATATATGTGTGTGTAAGTGTTTGTGTGTCTGTATTTGTCCCCCCAACATCGCTTGACAACCGATGCTGGTGTGTTTACGTCCCCGTAACTAAGCGGTCCGGCAAAAGAGACCGATAGAATAAGTACTAGGCTTACAAAGAATAAGTCCTGAGGTCGATTTGCTCGACTAAAGGCGGTGCTCCAGCATGGCCACAGTCAAATGACTGAAACAAGTAAAAGAAAAAAGAGTAAAGAAAGATAATTGAATATAGGTGTATATAATGTATTTTCTCTTTTTTCCTCAATAATTATTTATCTACTTAATCTTAGAGATATTAATAGGCTAATAAGGAGTTGTATTTAATAATGATAAATTAAATTGGTACTATTTAAATTGTTCATTGATATTGTTTATTTAAACAGCATTTTTAAGCTTATTTTTTATTTTATTTTATTTTATTTTTTTTGTTCACAGCTCTGAAGAAATTACCTTCGCGTTCTCTTTCATTGGGCAGCGGCAGACTTGGAAAGCGGAGGTTTAGAATGACCTCTGAATCCTCTGGTTTGAAAGATGCTTCGTCTGCAATGAATTTTCCTTCATATACTTTTAAAGAAATGAAGGAAGCTACACTAAGGAAAAGACGTGGGGAGAGTGCCTTTGATATCAATAATATTGTCATTCCGTATAGTATGGCTGCTTCTACCAGAGTCGAAAAGTTACAATATAAAGAAATAGTAACGCCAAAGTGAGTTTTCATAAATAACTTTACATATAGGGGAAACACTGCCATTATGAGAATATCTCTTGTAGGATTGCAATTTAGAATTAGACCATTATCCAGTAAATACAATAAGATACCTTTCACATTTAAATACAATAAGATACCTTTCTTAACCCTTTAACATTTAAAACTGGCTAGATCTAGCCTCTCAAACCTACCTTACAATATCATTCTTTAAATAAATTCAAAACATGAATAAATAAGCATGACATTTGACACAGTAATTTGAATGCTAAAGGGTTAAAAAGTCCCTGCTGTTCAGTATTTGAGTCTCTTAGGGACCCTTTTGCTTGAAACATTTTACTTGTATTTCAAAAACATTGTAATTTAATTATAATTCACTTCATCATTGAACAATTGTAAACTTCTGCGATTGTAGTTTCTCCTTGTTTTTCTTGGGTTTTTTTTGGTCAGCTTTGAGTTTATGAATTCAAACTTCCAGTTCATGGTTTAAAAGGCTAAACGTATCCAAATAAATTTATTGACGTAAAGTAATTTAAAATCATTTCATAAATTTCATATCTTTATAAAAAGAAAATATTATTGTTTACTAGGTGGCGAGAAATTGGAGAAGATTCTTCTGAGTCTAAAACTGAAACTGAAGGAATCAATTCATCTGTAAAGTCTCCCTGTACCACAATAAAGGAAGCTATTTCTGGCAAGACCAATGGTATCATAGTTCCAGCTCATATTAAGAATGAAAGTGATGATGAAACTGAGACAAATGATGCTGAGGATGATGAGGTATGGTATCATACAATTGAAAATCATTAAGAAGAACAAGATCAGTGAAAATTAATTTAAGAACTTTTTTGTTCCCTTCTAACTCCATGTATTTATATAGCTATTTTTCTTTTTGAGGATGTTGGATTTATATTGAAAAAACAAGTATTAGGATTTTGCATGTAAATCATAATAGATTGTTCTAGCTTGGTTACTGCAATTTTTTTTTGGTCTTCAAAATGGTGACATTGTTAGTTCATGGCTCATGTAATTTGAGACCACTTGTGCTGTGAAAGTGCTGTTGTTGCAATTATATCCTCGTAATTTATGTGGATAATATTCATCTTCACATAAACTTTTGATATTAGCCACTATACTTAAATAATCACTTGATAGTAGCACTAGATTAATGTCTTGTGATTTCTATATTTTCTACATAGACTCATCATCATTTAAGGTCTGCTTTCTATGCTGGCATGGATTGGATGGTTTGACATAGAGTTGGCTAACTGGGAGCTGTCCAGACTCTAGTTGTCTGTTGTGACATGGTTTTTACGGCTGGATGCCCTTCTTAACCCAACCACTTAAGTGTGTGCTGGGTGCTTTTTATGTGCGTTTACACAGCACTGGCATGAGTTCTTTTAAGTGTCACTGGCACCTGAAAGGACAAGCCCATGTTTGTGGAGGACAGCGATTTTACTTAGCTTGATGAGTCTTATCAAGTACAACAAATTGCCACATTTCTCAGTCCCTTGTCATTTCCTCAGTGAGGCCCAGTGTCTGAAGATCCTTTCTCACCACTTCGTCCTGTGTCCCCTGGGTCTATCCCTCCCACAGGTTCCCTCCACAATTAGAGCTCGACGCTTTATGCTGCTGTCCCCATCCGTATGCATCACATGACCAAATTATTTTCAACAAATACATTATCCAAAAGTTTTTCAATCGGAGCAAAATCAGTTCAGTTTGCCTTATTCTAGTTGTAATCCCTTCTTGTCACACAAAATATCGGGGGAGGAGGCAGATTGGCTTTACATATGAAGTAAAGATTAAAAAGAAAATTCTTCATTTTGGAAATAAGATATTTTATTGCAAAATATTTAATATAAAATCCCTTAAAAAGGAGTGCAATTTGAAAATAATATTGAAAATAACAAATGTACATCAACTGGTGTTTAACTTAGAATTGGATGAGATGTTGATGATTCTAACTAAATTGGCCAGAATCATTTTACTCTAATTGATCCACTTAATATAATGAAATAATATTGATGATTGTATTACATCCTTCTTTGTTATAGCTGTTTTCAATAGTAGTTCAGTGATGAATATTTGAATATAATAAACTTTCATTTCTTTCCAGCTTCCCATAGAAGATCTATCTGATGAACTTTACATACAGCGGCATGCAAAGTGTGAAATTCAAGAAAAGAAAAGATTTGTATCATATTTTCAACATGGCAGGCGCAGTAATCGCTCTGTGAGGTTAGATGATTCTGATCCAATTTCTCCTGAATCTGTTAGCTTAATGGACAGCAATTCTATGGTTGGTTCTCCAACTCACTCATTGACTTCTAGCCGTCATGGCAATGAAAGCTTACACTCAGTGGCATCACAGTTTCCCCCTCTACCACCTTTGCTACAATTACAGGTTCAGTCCCCTTCCCAGTCTGTTACAAACCCAAACATACACAAACATCCTTCAATGCAATCTGTCACTGAGTCAAAGTCTTTCTTTGCATCAATAGACGACGCATCTGATGAATTAAAACAGCTGGAAAACCAACAAAATGTGTTTGACAAATCCTCTTTACTTCGTGAAGAAGTGGGGGATGTCAATAACAAACACCAACAGAGTCTGCTCACATCCTGTCAGTCAGCAAGTGGTTCTAAAAAACAGTCTTTTGAACAAACTCTCTTGAAATCAGAAGGAGCAGAACATTCTCATCAGATGCTGGCAGGTTATAAGCTATCGCCAGCATCATCAACATTTCATCATTCATCTAAGTTGACTCCTCCTCAAGCTTTTTCATTAGACAGTTGTTTACAGACTCGCCCTTCTACTCCAACCACTTACTCTGCTGGTCAGTTACTAAGATGTAATGATGAGCAGATTGGTAGACGCCGGAGTAGTTCTGTGTCAAGAACAGATCGTTTTTCATATGATGATGAAAACATGACCATCTCTCATGAAATGTTTGAGCATTTATGTGTTGAACCTTGGGTTCCACGGACATTCCCTCTTAGTGAAGAAGACGTTGAAAAATTACATGTAGGAAATTCCTCAGTGGAAGTACAGAAAAACCCTTCAACGACCTCTCCAGAAATTTCTCAAGCTGAACTAGCAACACCTGGAAGCAGCCATCCATGCTCTCCACTGCCCAGCAGTTCCTCCGCTTCAACTACTGAGGATGATCCCAACGATCCGGAGTGGAAGGTCATTGGTTCTAAATCTGGTATAGTACTTCGGCTTGCCAAAAGGTGACTCCAACTCCTTGGGATGGTAGGTGTTCTGATATAGTGGCACTGCTAGTGCTACTGCAGCTCCTTCCCATCACCATAACTGCCATTACTACTACATCTACTACTACAATGACATCCCTGCTAATTGGTTTTAAAGATATGTCACCAACTTGCATATATGGGGATGTAGTTAACTGGATTCTCCTTGGAGTTGACTAATGGTACGAGCAAAAAGGCGTCGTTGATGTCTTACTGGTGATGATGCTGTGTTCAGCTAAGCAAGCTAGCAAATATATTTGCTTCCTCACTAAGAGATGCATTAATGGAGAGAAAAGTAATACGTATGACCAAAAGTAAACACTTAATGCCCCCCACTCCCTATCCCCTCCATGTTTTTGATCCCAATTCTTAAGTGATTTTCTTTTTATGGTTATGTTTCTGTTACACACATACACACACAACTTTGATGGATGGAACTTTATTTTTCTCCATTTTTGTTCTCTTCTTCCTTAGTTTTCCAGGTATCCTCTTGAATAGGTAGAGGAGGTAAAAAAAAAAAGAAAATACTCTACTTACTTCTACCATGGGTGCCCCTCCATAAAAATCTATTGAGTGGGGAGGTTGAAGAGAGGATAGGTGATTGCAAGTAACTTTGGAGAAGTGCTATATGACAAAGGTGAAAAATCTTAATGAGCAAAACTTTTTTTAATTCTCTCCACACCCATTTCCTTTTACCTTTACAGTTCTCGGATATTTGCCTTATCTCTTTGTAAAATATAACTGTTGTGTTTGTTGGGGGGCTTTCAGAATGGCTTGATAATATTTCTTGAAGTTCTACTTGAATTAGTATAATGAGAGTGGCTGGATTTCTTTGTTTTTTTTTTCTTTATTATTTATATATTTTCTATGCTCTCTATGATCAGAAAAATCGTCTAGTACTAAAATGGAAAAATAAATAGTTTTAGAGGTTTAAATATTGTTTTTCTTTCTTTCTGTTAAATATTTAATTTTTTTTCTTCTTTTTATAAGGGAGTGCCCTACTTTTTCTATCTGTTCCTTCTGTTCTTTTTTTTCTTATTTGGACTACTGCTGGCAGTAAACCTTAAGATCATCCTGGGTGTTGAACATTGTTGTTTGTAATCCCACTTTTCACTTTATATATATATTTTTTTTTAGTCTCTTCCTGTTCTCGAACTATACCAATCCAGATTTGTGATTCAGTGGAAATTGCAAAAAAAAAAAAAAGAAAAGCAAAAAAATTTTAAATTGCTATGTTTGGTATTTTAAAAATTGAATTAGATGTATTCCCTGTTTCGCTTCTTATTAAGATCTAAGTATTGAAATTATTGTTTTTGTCTTTTTATTTTTCCTTATGCATGGGGTCTACTTCAATTTAAAAACAAAATATTGTCAGTTATATGACTAATATTCACTTTTTATCTATCTTATCTCTGTTGGAGATGCAATGTTCAAAAGGTAACTTGAATTTGTTCAGTATAATATATAATTCACCATTATCTGATTCATCAGAGGGATTTTACAAACCCTTGAATGTCACCTCTACTCCCAAGGACTTCCTTATGTATATTTTATTATTTCCTCCCTCCTTTTCTTTCTAATTTTTTTTTTCTTTGCAATATCGTAAATCAAAAATAATCTAATATCTATAGCAATTGTCTTGTGCTCTCTTTTCTCTCCAATATTGCTGGTACATCCAACCACTCACTTGCCTATTTCCTGGTCAGTTAGCTCCTAATCTTTCAGCTTATCAAGTTCATTATTATCAAAGGAGGAGGGGGAAGAAGAAGAAAAAAAACAAAAATCAAGCTAAACAAAAACAAACAAAAAAACCCTTTCTTTGTCATATAGTGCTGCCTAAGGTTGGTCAATAATCTAATTCCCTTTCTTTACCTTAGTTATCACTTCATCGGTCCATTTCTACACAAGTGGAGTTGTGATTGTGTTTCAAATGCAGGTTTTTTTTAACCAACCTGGTTGTCATAACCCTGTCTTGTATTTTGATGTCTGGAATAATTTCTAGGAAATTAAAGGAGGAGGAGCTATATACTTAATACTGCATTTAGTTAATTCATCTGTGGAATCTGACTAATAATTATATATTAGTTCATTATGTTTGGGGCTACAGTTTTGGGTTTTTTTTTTCTTTTCCCCCCATCCAGTATATTTGGCTACAAGCTAACTTTAGTATCTCCTAAAAAAAAAACAAAAAAAAGTCGTAGCTAGCTCTGCCTCCAATTTAGCACTCCCAAACTGTACAACTTTTATGTTGAAATTTGCAAAATAGCAAGCTAACATAAAAAAAAAAAAACAGCAGAAAAACTTTAAAAAAAAACAAAGGAAAAAGAAAAAAATCAATAAAAGAAATTCTCGTATCATTTGTGTTATTATCATTATTCTATTTATTATAACCGGTATTTTACATTGTTTCTAATTTCAATGTATTGCTGTTTGAAATTGCTTTACTCTTAATCTAAGCAAATTTTTCTTGGAGTATTCTATGGGGTTCTAGAAATCGGTGCTGTAAGCATTAATTTGACTTTTATTTTGCTGTTTCCAGATAAAATCAATCTGCCTCTTACGATCTGATTACATCACTTATGTTGATTCCATCCCTATTTTCTCCAACTTCCATCTGCTAGAGTCTTTCAATTATCAATCCTTATACATTCACATGAACTATATGTAGTCTTCATCAGTTATGGTATTAGTAAAGTGGTTAATAGTGACCCAGGGGCGGGCGTATCTGTGCCTAAGCAAGTCAATGGTAAATACCTGTGAAGATTTTGGACATTAAGGATCCTGAGTTATTAGTGACTTGGATATGGAATGGTGCGATAATATTTAGGGCTAAAACTTGCTAATTTCCATCAAAATATTAATGTTATTAATAGGCGCAGGAGTGGCTGTGTAGTAAGTAGCTTGCTTACCAACCACATGGTTCCGAGTTCAGTTTCACTGCATGGCATCTTGGGCAAGTGTCTTCTACTATAGCCTCGAGCCGACCAAAGCCTTGTGAGTGGATTTGGTAGACGGAAACTGAAAGAAGCCCGTCGTGTATATATGTTTGTGTGTCTGTGTTTGTCCTCCCTAGCATTGCTTGACAACCGATGCTGGTGTGTTTATGTCCCCGTCACTTAGCAGTTCGGCAAAAGAGACTGATAAAGTACTAGGCTTACAAAGAATAAGTCCTGGGGTCGATTTGCTCAACTAAATGCGGTGCTCCAGCATGGCCGCAGTCAAATGACTGAAACAAGTAAAGAGTTGTCAAACATATTTCACATTAAATATTCTGACTACATCAAAATTATGTAAATTTTCTTTTTTTTTTCATCAATTTTTTAAACTATTTTCCTTAAATTTCATTAACTCTAGCATTCACATTATTTTGGTAAATGTAATGATTGTTTAATCAAATTGTTGTGTATTAAGCATGCATTACATTTGTAGCTTTGAAATTTCAATGATGTTTTTGTTTATTTTTAGAACAACATTGTAGGATGGCCTGATATGGTCAGTTTGAATGCTAAAAGATTAAATAATTCATAAAGCAGTAATGACACAAGAATAAAGTAATTGTTTTATATCAAAGTTTTTATTAATCATACTTCCTAATTTTATTTTAGTAATTTGTCAGGCAGGGGGAGCAATATGTTTGCTGCCCTACAATTTGCTGAAGGGTTAATATTCAGAATTATTGATGCAAATGTCTTCAAGCATTGCCTTGTGTGAATGTAGAGGTATTTATTACTTGAATCATTATAGTAAAAAAAGACTCATTGAAAATACCAGCTTCAACAATTAAGATCTTGTAATTTTGACAAATCAGTATTTCTTACTTTTTTTTTTTACTCAATGGTGGCCACCTTGACAGGTTTGGCCAATCAACTTGACTCTAGTACTTATTCTATTAGTGTATTTTTGCTAGACTGCTAAGTTTTTGAGATGCTCTCAAGCAGTGAGGCAGACAGATAAATACACATGCACACACATGGTGGGCTTCGACAGTTTCCACTCGCTTACAAAGCATTGGTTAGAGAGGGGCTATAGCAGATGACTCTTGCCCAAAGAAATACATAATGGATCTGAATTTGAAACCACATGATTATCTCGTTTCAGTACCTGGACTGCTGGCATGCTAGGATCATCGGTACTACTAAAGCAGCGCGGACCCGAACGCGCTAGCTAGTCTTGAGTGGTCGATCCTAACCCTAACCCGCGTGTGCAAATGAATACGTGTTTAGGGTTAGGGTTAGGATCGACCACTCACGACTAGCTAGCGCGGACGCGCGACTGCGCGTTCGGGTCCGCACTGCTTTAGTAGTACCGGATCATCACCTCTAAGGGGATTTTAGGCAATTATTAACCTCAATATTGCGGTTTATGGATATAAATTTATTAGCGAAATGCTGAGCCGAGTTACCTTCCATATCAAAAATGGTACACACGCTGGATTGACTTCTGCAAAGTTTATCGACAAAAGTAGTTGAAGCTATTGTACTTAACATTATAGCTGCTACATTGTGGGATTGAACTCAGAACTGTGGTTGCAAAGCATACCTCTTCACTATTCATAAACTGAAATTTAAAACTGCTAGAAGCAGTAAACGCAAACTGACAACTCTTTTATTATTGTTGTAGCAGCAAAAACTAAATTGGTTTTTTAGTTCTCAGCAGAACAACTGGTAGCGCTTATATACTTTTTTTAAAAGGATGCTGGAGGTGATAATCTTCCAGTTTCGAGAGGTAAAAGAAATAAATAAAAATATTCAAGGGAAATAACTGAACGACTTACCAGTATTATCCGTACTGCTTTTTCTCTAAAACAGCATGCGACGGAATTTTTTTTTTTATAAATGGCTCCTTTCAAAAAATGAACTGTAGCGGACAGATTTCTTTTTTTACACTGTTTACAGTACCATTCTTTTCCATCTGTCACCACGTGTAATAAGTTCGCATGGTACTAGACAGTCGTCGCAGGTAAACTTATTTCTAATAAGTCGACGATGCGCACACAATTCAAACATTCTGTATCTTGAGCTACTGCTTAAATCACAGATTTTCTATTTTTCCTCTAATATTAATTCACGAGTGAGGATTTCGTTTTCAGCAACAATAAGATGTGCAGCCGGTCTTCCACGAGGCATTTTCGATTTCTCATAAGAAACTATGATATTCAATCTGTGATTTATATATAAACAGTTAACGTCAATCAAATCACGTGATTTATTTATAAACAAAGTAGTACGGATAATACTGGTAAGACGTTCAGTTATTTCCCTTGTATTTTATTTACTTTTTTAACCTCTCGAAACTGGAAGATTACCATTGGAGGTACTTGGCTTCTGGATAAATGGTTAAAATACTGAAACAAAGTTGTTTTATTTTTCTTTGTGCAAAGAAAACAAAAGATATTATTTTGCATCTCTATATTTGTTTTCAAGATAGTTTTAAAATACATTTAGTTTACTACTTTTAATTTTATTTTAGGTTTCTCAGACAAACTGTGTGCATAAATATCTTATATGTATGATATACAGTAATCCCATGACTATCGCGAGTGTTACGGGAAATCTGCGAAGTGGAAACAGTACTGTACTATATATTTTTTTTTAATTTATGATTTGTATATATTTATTTTATTATAAATGCAAAACAACACCGCGGAGGGATCGACATCAGCTTAAATAATAAACCACGATATGGCGCGGGATTATCAATAATATTAATACGCTAACTTTTTGTTTTTGTATGTACCTGTGTTGTGTGTCACATTTCAAAGAAGTGGCAAAGCCAGAGAGAGTGTTTGTTTTGTCTTTAAATGTTTCAGAAAAGACCTGAGAGACAGTGAGTGGTGACGGCGTTCATTGCAAGAGAAGTAGAGACATAGATACGTATACACATTGTTAAATCAAAAGCAGGAGAAAAAGAGGGACACAAAGGAAGAGAAAGAGAGAGACAGTAGATACTTACACAGCAAATATTGGATGTCAATTTCACTTTTGAAGACAAGTAAAACAATTCCAGTCAGTGGCAAAGCAACGGGTAGGAAGAGAGGTGAAAACTTCGCTGTGGACTATTTGACACTTACTGTCTGCCTCTCTCTCTCTGCATACCAGCAAACTACAAAATCGCACCAGCCAGCATCACTACTACTGCCAAGCCCATCATATATATGTGTTTGTCCCACCACCACCATCATTGCTTCACACCGATGTTGGTGCGTTTGCGTCTCTAATTTAGCTGTTCAGCAGAAAAGACTGATAGAATATGCACCAGGCTTACAGGGAATAAGTCCAGGGGTCAATTTCTTCGACTAAAGGGTGGTGCTCTAGCATGGCCACTGTCAAATGACTGAACAAGTAAAAGAATACCAGAAAAACGTTTCGTACCACTAAACCAAGAAGGTCCTTTGAATATGTACGTTGTATTTTAAGGTTAAATAGTAATTCCGTTTACGTTTGTGTAACAAATTTTGGTTGGATTATATAGTCATTGGTGTTACATTACTTTCTTTAACTGTCACAATATGCTTTTATAGTCCTGAAATTTTTGTGGGGAGGGGGCCAGTTGATTAGATCGACTCCAGTACACAACTGGTACTTAATTTATCGAGCCCCCAAAGGACGAAAGGCAAAGTCGACCTCGGCAGAATTTGAACTCAGAACATAAAGATAGACGGTTATACTATACAAACACTTCTTATGGCACCAGTGCACTATTTACAGATGCTTACATTTTTTATGTTTTCCGTGAACTTTTCACGGGTTCAGCTAATTGTATATAATTATCTATCATGAAATTAATGATGATTAAATATATACACAAACACACAGTTACCACCACCATGTTATTTTGTCATATATCATTAGGATTTCCTCTGAAATTTTAAATCATTAGGAAAATATGTATTTCAGTTTTCTACTATACCTTCTTGACTATATCCGCTATTTTAATGGAAATAGGAAGATATGATGTTCATGCTCTTTTCAAGGACATTAATATTATATATGTATGAAAACATTTTCTTCACTAGAGAACATGTTGCCATATCATAGCACCAGTGATAAAAAAATTATATTTGTATGTTCAAGTCCATCTTGGTGGCAATAGTATGAAGATAATCAAATGGCATAACATGCTACCATTTCTGTTCTCCAATAACTTCCACATGCAGCAATAATAATGTAAAAAAGCAAAATGGCAACATCATAATTTTTATTTCCGAATAAAATGTTGAAGCTATAATCTTGATACAAGATGTAATATACGTATATAATGATCACCGTAGAAGTGTATGCAGCTGTAGTAATAATTTCCAAAACTTAGCCATCACACTTTACTTTTAAACATTTAACATTTAGATCGAGGTTAGCCATTATCGTGCAATCCTGTGATTAACAGTCTTCCAACAACTACACTATCCAAGATGGTAGTGTGACTGGGGGAATACTTGCCTGCTGTTTCTAGCAGTTCAATGACTGACTAGAACAATAGTTCTATATTTTTTTTTAAATAAAAGAAATAGAATCCAGCACAGCATATATCAGGTATGTATAGATGTAGTTTTAATTAAAGCTATTGCATGTTTTGTTCACTTTTTTCATGATCCCCTTTTTTGAAATAATCCATGCCCCACCAAAAACAGGTCAGGGGCATGCACTCCACCCTGAGAAACCCTGGAAAGAAGCCCCTTCATTGGCTTTTGGAGTGTGTTTTATTTAATTTCTTTTCAAAAGCTTTGAAGCAAATGTTTTTCAATAAACATATCTTAATGAAATATACACAATAAAGTCATTTTAAAGCTGTTCTGTGATTGTCAAGTACAATGTTTACAGAAGTAAAATTATATTAGAGAACAAAACTTCAAATCTAAATTATATTGAGCTATCTAATAAGGCCATAAATGAAAATAAAAAAATTCCGTCTTCAATAGGAAACATATTTTCATCTCTTCTGTGAAATAATAAAACCCAAAATTCATTCTAGAGAATAAAATAATTGGTTGGTATATAAAATAAAATAATAGGTTGGTTAAATCTCATAGTTACGGAATTTTTCAAGCATTGGACAGTCATCTCTTTTGTGCCATTGTGGACACTTCTCAAGTTTAGCTGGACATTCATCTGAAAGAAAAGTTGTTTTTGCTTAAATTATCTTGTAAGATTACTAATGAAAATGTGTTTAACCCATTTGATACCAACCTGCTTGAGACCTTTGGTTCTGTGATAAAAACATTTTAAATATGATTTAAATTAATACTTTCCATCAAAATTTCATAATTTATTTTCTAAATTCCAACAAATTTACTTTACTTCTGGTTCTATAATAAAAACTTCTACATTTAAATGTGATTTAAATTAAACCCTTCCATGAAAATGCCATGCTACTTTATTTTTTTAAACATCAACTCAATAATAAAGTTACTTCACTAAATTCTTCATTATTTTCATGATTATCATCAATGTGGTAACAAACGGGTTAATGAGACAAGCTAATAGATTTACAACAGAATGAAGTGACAGGTACCTTGTGTTATCTTCACTTAGCTCTGTTAGTCATTTGATGTTGCAGTTGGCCAAATGACAAGGTGTGATTCAGATCTGTTAGTCCAACTATTCTACACCAGTTTAGAACCATATGGTGATGAATTGTAAGGAGAGCAACATGACAATCTGAACAACAATTTTTGTCACTATCCACTCTGTTTCTGTATGCATGCAGATTCTGGTGCTGGACACAGTACAGCTGTTGCTTTTGTAACAGTGATTAAGGCTTCAGCTAATTTTTCTTTTTTGGCTGGGTTAAGTAAGAAAGAAGTTTTAGGGATGCTCTCATAATAGCTTTTACTAGGTTCTTAGGTGATAGTTTTCACTGTTCTAAAATCAAGTTAGTACAGAACAGATTGTGTTGAAAATATATCAGGTAAATTAAAGTGAGAGTTAGGAAGATCATATATCACATGTTGTTGTTATTGTTGGCACTCTGTCGCTTACGACGTCGAGGGTTCCATTTGATCCAATCAACGGAACAGCCTGCTCGTGAAATTAACATGCAAGTAGCTGAGCACTCCACAGACACGTGTACCCTTAACATAGTTCTCGGGGAGATTCAGCGTGACAAGGCTGACCCTTTGAATTACAGGCACAACAGAAATAGAAAGAAAGAGTGAGAGAAAGTTGTGGTGGAAGAGTACAGCAGGGTTCACCACCATCCCCTGCTGGAGCCTCGTGGAGCTTTAGGTGTTTTCGCTCAATAAACACTCACAATGCCCAGTCTGGGAATTGAAACCGCGAGTCCGCTGCCCTAACCACTGGGCCATTGCGCCTCCCATATATCATATACCCATG
>NC_068984.1:114188719-114200720 GCF_001194135.2 Octopus bimaculoides | reverse complement strand
GACCGGGCGTTGTGAGTGTTTATTGAGCTAAAACACCTAAAGCTCCACGAGGCTCCAGCAGGGGATGGTGGTGAACCCTGCTGTACTCTTCCACCACAACTTTCTCTCACTCTAACTTCCTGTTTCTGTTGTACCTGTAATTCAAAGGGTCAGCCTTGTCACACTGTGTCACGCTGAATATCCCCGAGAACTACGTTAAGGGTACACGTGTCTGTGGATTGCTCAGCCACTTGCACGTTAATTTCACGAGCAGGCTGTTCTGTTGATCGGATCGACTGGAACCCTTGACGTCATGCCAACCATAAAATTTATGTATTCAGTTGCTAATTCCACATGTACTCAATTAGGTAGCACAAAGATTAGCAACAGTCAATTCACAACACATACATGTATGTCTAAATACGCATATATACATGTATTATACAATATTTAATTAGAGCATCATGGTTCTGATTTCATATCCTGTCTCTAACTCTTACGTGTAAATATAATATATACAGTAAGAAGCCAAACATTGAATTTGTCAAGATTCATTTTTGCCTAATTAAAAAAAAAAATTTTTTTAAAAATTACATTATTGTTCCAAACAGACTGGTAAGGTATAAAAACTGGTTCATTACCTTCTTCATTGTTCTTCACTTGAAAAGGTTTAGGTTTTGTACTCGCCCAGTGCATTGACTGCAAAAATGGAATATAAGACATTTTGGGAAGAGAAGAAAACTGAATGAAGTGTAGTGCCAACGTTAACTGTACATATTGGATTACAAATGATTTTATCGAAAGTTTCAAAACCTCATGAAAAATAAAACTAAAAATACTGAGTTGGGTGTTCTGAGCAAGGTACATAACTCTTCATATTTCCTCACTGGTCTGTTACATTTAACTAAACACGCAATTTCCAACTAAACTCTCAATTATAGCCGAGTGTTAAATTGGGCGAAGAAAAAAATTTATAAATAAATCAAATAAAAATCCCACAAAAAAAAAAAATGCTAATTTTCAGGTTTACAAACCCATCAGTTATGTCTCAAATGAAGCATCTAGTAACATTCCAACCAGTCTTAATTTTGTTTTACTCTATTTCATGTTACCCCATATTGGACAACTTTGGTATATTCTGGATTGTTTTTTATATATAGTTTTATATCTTTGTGTTCTACCCATGCAATACTCAAGTGGAAGTAGCAGATTGCTATTCTGTTCCTTGAGCAAGAACACAAAGCAATCGTCATCATTTCTATATATACATATATATATATATTATTTTGTTTAAAAGAGTTCCAACTCTGTCTGTTTTTTATGTTTTATTTATATTCTTGTAAAATTAATGTGGGATATAGAATATGGAATATACAATATATAATATAAAAATGGATGGTACAATGAAATAAAGTACTGAATGTCTTATTGAATATATGGAATATGTCTTATTGAGTGTTCAATATAAAGGATTAAATATATGAAGGCAAATACGTATTTTCTATACCTTGTGGTATTTCATCATGGCCGGTATGACAGACTATACACATATATAATTAAAGTCAAGGGTAATAAGAAATATTAGAAATTTTTACTACCAGTGGCCTAGCGTGTAAAAAAAAATTAGTCAATAGACTATATATTATTCGTATAAATACAGTGTACATTTAAACACGTAAGAGGTATCCATCATAGGATTCCTTGCACGCTAGAAAGAACAGCTAAATTCCAAACGACTATTAGGGATAAAACTTCAAAGGGAATGAAAAATAAAAACATTTACCATCTATCTCCTGGACTATGGTTTCAGACTTATTTTAGCTCTTTTGGGAGCTTATGGCTTATGTAGGACTATAATATAGATTGTAACCTTTCAGTATTTAAGAAAGAAAGGTATAACATGCGGTACATTTACCATTATATCTAGCAGGTAGAGTTACTGAATAGGGCAGTTATGGGGAACCTTGGACGAAAAGCGGGCTGCACGACTAAAAAATTCAATGCAAATTTTCTTTAGGTGTGCCATTCATAAAGTCCCTCGGGCCGCAGGTTGTCCATGACTGATGTAGGGGATCTCTGGTCGTCATTTAAATTAATCTTTAATTTTCGCTTCTGTCAGAATTCTCCAATAATTTTAATCAACATCTTAAATAGTTTTACAGAGTTATTTCCCTTACATTTTCCCCCTCTAACTTAGCGAATAACTGCTTACGGAGGCGAGATACTGTTATTGTATCTTTATATTTTACTCGCTTCAGTCACTGGGCTGCTGCCATGCTAGGTAACCACTTTGAAGAGTTTTACTCGGACAAATCGACCCCAGTACTTATTTCTTTTAAAGTTTGGTACTTATTCAATCATTCTCTTTTTGTGGAACCGCTAAATACGATCACATAAACAAATGTGTGTGTGTGGGAGCTAACAAAGACAGTCACACATATTGGCTCCCATATAGTTTCCGTCTACCAAATTCACGCATATCTCCCTCGCTAATCCTCTGGAGCAACGTTTTTTCCATTTTGTCTGCTGGTGCCGTGGGAAATGTTTCTATGTTGTGAGAGGCAAGATTCTCTGTTAATCCATCATGCACATTATAAGCTTAAGAGTGTTTGTGAATAGATCGTATGTTTGTTGTGATGTTCATAGGCATTGGTTGGCAGTGGAGGCGCAATGGCCCAGTGGTTAGGGCAGCGGATTCGCGGTTTCGATTCCCAGACCGTGCGTTGTGAGTGTTTATTGAGCGAAAACACCTAAAGCTCCACGAGGCTCCGGCAGGAGATGGTGACGAACCCTGCTGTACTCTTTCACTACAACTTTCTCTCACTCTTACTTTCTGTTTCTGTTGTGCCTGTAATTCAAAGGGCCAGCCTTGTCACACTGTGTCACGCTGAATATCCCCGAGAACTACATTAAGGGTACACGTGTCTGTGGAGTGTTCAGCCACTTGCACGTTAATTTCACGAGCAGGCTGTTCCGTTGATCGGGTCAACTGGAACACTCGGCGTTGTAAGTGCCAACAACAGGCATTGGTTGGCTACCGAACCCACAAAATGAGCTTCCTATGCAAAGAACCATGCCGGCATTATGATGTAAATAAACAGGAAACATAAATAAAAAATACAATGCATAGGTTAAGTTATCACAGTCAAGGCCATGCTAGAGAAAAAAAGTAATCTTTTATCCTAAGTGGTAGATAACGAAAATAAGTTGTTTGGTAATTGCACAGTGAAAATAAATTCATAAAGCTACTTAGGCTCAGGTATGGCTGTGTGGTAAAGAAGTTTGCTTCCCAACTACATGGTTGTAGGTTCAGTCACATTGTGTGGCATCCTGAGCAAATGTCTTCTACAATAGCTTCAGGCTGTAGAACCAAAACCTTGTGAGTAGATTTGATAGAGGGAAACTGAAAGAGGTGCATGCATGTATGTATGTATATCGTTATTCAGTTTTATTTCAAGATTTCTTGCCAATAGAGAAAGGGTCAATTTCTAACCTACATCCAAGGTTCCTTCATTGGAATTTCAACAACAGAGTATTTTTGTATGTATGCAGATTTGTATGTTTTGCCTTATGTATGTATTCTTATGCATATAGTTGCATGTCTACACATGCTCATATATACTTAAATGATAAACTTCTGGAAAGTTTTACAGTTCCAGCAATGGCTCAGATCTGTAGTCTTCGAATTAGCTTTCTCCTTTCTGGTTTTGAGAAGCCTAATTTCTCAAGATTGGAATTTAGGCAGTGTGATACATATCTCAGTGCCCCAATAATTAAAGGTATAAACCTGAACTTGTAATCTGGATAGAGTAGCTGTACATTCCTCAATAGATCAGCATGGATACTTTCTTTTTTGCTAATCTTTAGCTTCATGTTAACATTCGTTGGGCAGCTGATTTCTACAGCTGTACACAGTTTCTCTTCTCTATCCCAAATTACTACATCAGGTCTATGTATGTGTGTGTGTGCATGCATGCATGGACGTGTATGTGTGTATACACTTGTCTTGACATCACATAATGGTTGTAAACAAACAATACAAACGATGTTGTTTGTTTCCAGTAGTCCATGAAAAACGTGTGGCTGTGGAGAAATATTTTCTTGCTTGGAAACAGGTGGGGGCTTGACAACAGAAAAGGCATCCAACTGAAGGGGAAAAGGTGCCTCAACAAATTCTGCCTGACCCATGCAAGCATGGAAAAGTGGATTAAAACACTGTTGATGATGAGGCTGTTGTATAAGATGTACACTTAAAGTGCTGAGCAGCAAGATGAAATCAAGAACTCTGTGGGTTTAAAATAGACTTCTTAACCACACTTCCACACCTGTAATGTTAGAATTTATCATCATTATTATGTTTGAAGGCAGTGAGCAGGTAGAATCATTAACCCTTTCGCATTCAGATTATTCTGTTAAATGTAATGCCTCTTTATTCACTGGCAGAATCGTTAGCATGCCAGGCAAAATTATTAAAGGTATTTCATCTGTCTTTAAGTTCTGAGTTCAAATTCTGCTGAGGTTGACCTTGCTTTTTATCCTTTCAGGGTCGATAAAATAAGTACCAGTTGAATACTGAGGTCAATGTAATCCACTATCCTCCTCCCCCAAATTTCAGGCCTTGTGCCTATAGTAGAAAGGATTGTTTTGAATTACTCATGCGTTATCTTTTTGTGTTGAAATTTTGATGAGGTGTTTGTTATTTTTAATACATCATAAAGTAGGTATGAGGGGTTGACTATGGTCAGTCTATACATAAAACAGGTGTAATATTTGGGCCGGATATGGCCAGTTTAAATGCTAAAGAGTTAAAGTATCAGGCAAATTGCTTAGTGGCATTTCATCTGGCTCTTTACATTCAGAGTTTAAATTCTGCTGAGATCAGCTTTGACTTTCATCCTTTCAAAGCTGATAAAATAAGCTGGAGCCCCTTAGCCATGCACCTACACACACACATACAAAAACATACACATGTACACACACACACACACACACACACACACAGAGGGTGGGCCAAAAAGTCACGCTGCTTTTTAATATATATTTACATGTTAAATGGTTGTGCAACTTTTGACCAACCCTGTATCTTTTACTTACTTCAGTCATTGGACTGCAGCCATGCCAGGACACTGCTTTGAAGGGTTTAGTCAAACAAACTGACCAAAGTACTCATTTTTTTTAAAGCCTGGTACACAGTTTCTCTTCTCTATCCCAAATTACTATGTCAGGTCTATTTTATTGGTCGCTTTTGTTGGGCTGCTCAGTTACAGGCATGTAAATAAACCAGCATTGGTTATCAAGCAGTAGTAGGGGGCAAACACAAAGACACATACACATGTATATACACATACATACATAAGAGAGGCTTCTTTCAGTTTCCATCTACCAAGTTCACTCACAAGGCTTTGGTCAGACTTGGGTTACAGTAGAAGACACTTGCCAAATGTGTTGTGGAGCATGACTGAATCCAAGACCCATAGTTAGGAAGCAATCTTATTGACCATACAGTTATGCCTGCGTCTATAGCCACAATGTATTTCATAAATTGTATATACTTACAGAGTGTGTCTTGTCATTCATAGAGCACCATTCCTTAAAAGATATAGCTAAGCCAGAATTAAGCCACTGGTCATATTTCTTCCTGCTTCCTGGACATGAAAGTACATCTTTAGCAATTTGTAGTAGTATAAATCTCTTTGCTGCAAATACAAATATGAACATTTCAGAGGAAATTTACAAATAAAAGATACTTTTATAAAACTCTTTGAAAACTGGAATCATCATTGTAAGACCATTACTTATACTTTTTTCTATCTTGAGAGTGTCGTATCTACTCTTTGGTTCACCACATGACTAAGAGCCAACTGCTAGTTCACCAAAGAATATCTGTTAACCCTTTAGTGTTCGCATTATTCTGCCAAAATTAATGCTTTTTTATTCACATTGTTTTGAACTAATCATGCATTATCTTGTAGCTATGAGATTTTGATGAGGTAGTTGTTAATTTTAAAAACCATATTGTAGGGTTGGTGTGAGAGACCAGATCTGGCCAGTTTGAACATAAAACAGGCAAAATACTTTTGGCATGATATGGCCGGTTTAAATGCTTAAGGGGTTAAGGGAGTAAGGAGTTGCAGCTGGAATTTACTTAGGGAAACAGAATATGCTTGATGTATTACCTAGAGCAGTCTACTTGGGAACATCTCGCTCGAGATCGCTAACTGTGATGTAATGTTGCATAGAAAGGAAGAGTTCCACTGCCTCTACTCTTAAATGCTCCCCACCACCAACTGTAACTGTGGGTTTTATGCTAATACTGGCATAAAATCCAGTTATAGTTATAGTGACGGCCACTGCATAAAAAGCACTCTGTACACTCTGTAAAGTAGTTGGTATTGGAAAGAGCATCTAGTTGCATAAACCATGCCAAAACAGACAATAGAGCCTGGTATGGCTCCAGACCTTATCACTTCCTGTTGATCCCTCCAATTAAAGCCAGCATAGGAAACAGGTGTTCGATGATGATGATGATGATGATGGGCCTAATAAACAGTCGAAGGACCCACAAAGAGTAAAGTTGTTAATCTGATCATCTTCAGACAGGAAGGATGAATATCATAATCCTTTTTTTCTAGAGAAAAAGAAACTAAATAATGTTTCATTGTAAATATTTTAAGTGACTTTAGACAAATCTATTTATTTCATAATGTCTAAGTTATTCTCACACAATCAATCTCACACCAAACACGTTTCTTTCTCTTCTTACTCCACATTAATTTATTCCGCCCTTCACTGATTCATAACCTGTTTCCCATGCTGGCTTGAATTGGAGGGTTCAACAGAAAGTGACAAGGTCAAGAGCCATACCAGGCTCTATTGTCTGTTTTGGCATGGTTTCTGCAGCTGGATCTCTTTCCAATGCTAACCACTTTACAGAGTGTGTGTGTGTGTTGGCACTCCGTCGCTTACGACATCGATCAACGGAACAGCCTGCTCGTGAAATTAACGTGCAAGTGGCTGAGCACTCCACAGACACGTGTACCCTTCATGTAGTTCTTGGGGATATTCAGCGTGACACAGAGTGTGACAAGGCTGACCCTTTGAATTACAGGCACAACAGAAACAGGAAGTAAGCATGAGAAAAAGTTGTGGTGAAAGAGTACAGCAGGGTTCGCCACCATCCCTTGCCGGAGCCTCGTGGAGCTTTAAGTGTTTTCGCTCAATAAACACTCACAACGCCTGGTCTGGGAATCGAAACCGCGATCTTATGACCGCGAATCCGCTGCCCTAACCACTGGGCCATTGCGCCTCTACACTTTACAGAGTGTACAGGGTGCTTTTTACATGGCACCAACACCAGTGCTTTTTATGTGGGACCAGTACCAATGTCTTTTATGCAGTGGTCGTCACTATAATTGTAACTGGATTTTATGCCCATATTGGCATAAAACCCACAGTTACAGTTGGTGGTGGTGGTGGTGAGGAGCATGTAAGAGCAGAGGCAGGGCCCAGTGGAACTCTTCCTTCCCATGCAACCCTCCTCTCTTTAGTTTCTCTGATCATATGTGTATGTGCGTGATATATGTATATGTGTGTGATATATGTGTATGTATGAATGTTTAGATCCCTCACTTCACTTGAAAAGTATTGAGCTAAAAACAATGATGTTTGTAGGCATCTGTCAATAAGTCATCTACTAGCACTTTGTTTTCAGAGATATGTGAAATAAAAGCTCACTTATTTTAATAATTGTTGAACATTAGGACAAGAAGGACATCCATCTGTAAAAAAAAGCACCAATAGTATGAATTCATCCAACTCATGCTAGCATGGAAAAATAGACATTAAGTGAATGAATGAATAACTATAAATGACCTCTATGGAACCTGGTGCAGACCCTGGTCTTACCAGTTTCTGTCCAACCCATGCCAGCATGAAAAACGGACGTTAAATGTTGATAATGATGATGATGACCTAGTTTCTTTCAAGGATGAGAAATGATTTTAAATTTAAGATGGTCTATGAAAGAAAATCCCTTCAGAGCGTTTTCTTTTTTTTTTTTTTTTGGCATAATAGATTTCCCACGTTTCACCCTAATGAGTGGCACTAGAAATGGAAGCTAGAAATTACAAAAGTGTATCTCTGAGTTTGAAAAAAACAAAAAAAAAACAGAAGGCAAAATGCCTTTTGAAAAATCAGTTTTAGCTAGTTTAGTATTCCATATAAACCATTTCTACTATTCACATTCTTAATTCATTTCTTGTCAGCACTTAATGTCAACTTAAGTAGAGCAGTGATGTTTTAATGTCTTGCTAAACACACAACACACATTCAGTGATGAATACATAACTCCCATTCAACCACCACCATCACCATCCTACAACCACTACTACCATCATCATTATAGTGTCTATATTTTTCGTGCTCATATGGGTCAAAAGACGCTATATTGAGGCAGAAGTTTTCTATAACAAGATACACATCTTGATGTCACTTCTCACTTGTTTCCAAGCACACATAGATTTCCCATGCAAAAACTCATCTTTATTACACTTTATTAATTCATTATTTATTTTCATTTGCCACTCATAATACTCTGCCTGAGTTTACATCAGTTCATAAAAGAATGATTTTGTTTTTTTAATTAGTTAATTAGGAAGCTGTTAAAAATGTTTACATAGATGTCTCCGTTATCCACTCGCCTCATGGCTGTGTGGTAAGAAGCTTGCTTTTAAACACATGGTTACAAGTTCAGTTCCACTGCGTGACACCTTGGGCAAGTGTCTTCTACTATAGCTTCGGTCCAACTAAAGCCTAGTGAGTAGATTTGGTAGACAGAAACTGAAAGAAGCTTGTCATCATCATCATCATCGTTTAACGTCCGCTTTCCATGCTAGCATGGGTTGGACGATTTGAGTGAGGACTGGTGAACCGGATGGCTACACCAGGCTCCAATCTGATTTGGCAGAGTTTCTACAGCTGGATGCCCTTCCTAACGCCAACCACTCTGAGAGTATATATATATATTACATATATATATATATATATATATGTGTGTGTTTGAGTGTCTTTGTGTCTGTTTGTACCCCCATCACTGCTTGACAACAAGTGTTGGTATGTTTATGTTCTCATAACTTAGTGGTTCGGCAAAAGGGACAGCTAGAATAAGTGCCAGGCTTAAAAAAAGAAGTGCTGGGGTCGATTCATTCGACTCAAGATTCAAGGCATCACTCCAGCATGGCCGCAGTCAAATGACTGAAACATGTGAAAGAATAGATGTCTGTAATACAGATATGGTTATATATATATATTAGTTTTAATTTACCTTAGTAAGATGTGTGTATGTGTATGTGCATGGATGGATGTGCATGGTACAAGTATGTCTATCTGTGTGTCTTCACTTTGACACCACTTGGGGAGTGGTGATAAACTGAAGTCCCACATAAACAAAAAAATGTGGCAGCCCAATGATTCAATGCTGTAAAAAAAACAAAACAAAAAAAAAACCATGAAAATAAAATGTCTTACTTGAAAATAAACTGTCCAGAGACATGTAACCAGACAAATATATTCCTTCAATTCACTTAGATATATCCTGAATGTCTTGTTTCTCTGGACTAAAGTTTTGATGCCTAACAGTTGACTTGGCAGAAGCCAACAAGACTATCCACCATTCTCCTAAAAACAAGTTTGGTCATCTTTTTGAATTCAATACACCTACCACCCATGAACTTCCTTGTAAAATGAAAAAAACAAAACAAAAACACAACGCAGCACCTATGACTTTCAAAAACATTTTTCCAAGTTCAGAACTGTTGAAACTTGGAATAAACTACCCACATTCATTGTTAATTGTTAGGCCACTGCGTCTTTCTAAAACTTCATGCTTCTTGAAATTCACCAATACTACATTTAACATGCTTATGCACTCCTTCTTTATGAGTCTTTTATTGTTCAATTGCCTATCTTTTTTGTGTCTTATTCTGCATACTATGGCATCTACTTTTGATTAATTACTGCTATTTCCTCTTTTACTCTTTTTCCGATGAGTTGTAGTGCAACTGAGTATGGTATACTATAAGCTTATTATTACTACAAGTAAGAGTTGGCATCACAAAGTTGCATCTGGTTGAAGAACAATGCTTCCATAAAACTCACTCATGCCATCACTGAAACAAATTGCCGCAAGAATGATGACAACAATGGTGTGTGTGTGTGTGTGTGTGTGTGTGTACATAAAAATTACCACATTTGTGGATAGTGAAGAAGAGAGATCTGAATATAAAGAAAGCTATGAATGACATTCTGAGACTGATAACAACCGAGGCTCATAGCTGAAGTAGTTCCATGCAAAACGACTTGACATTGCTGAAGAATTAAACAATGGTCACTCAACAATTGCTGGACCTTTGCATCATATAGTAAAATCAAAAGAAAGCTCTTGACAAAAGGCAGCAAGGACATAGACACATGGACAGCTGATGTAAAATGGTGATGATAAGCCTGCTGAACATCATAATGACCCCAGGCCCTTTGACCTGTGATACTATTTGACACCCAATATTTTGCCTTGGCCTGTCTCTTGATCATGCTGATAGAATGGAGAAGGTTTATGAAGTGTTGTGAAAATTTAAAATTCTGTGGGTGTTGCTAACTTTAGTCAGCATGGTTTAACTCTGACACTTAAAAGGCATCTGTGCTATTTCTTTACTATCCACAAGGAGCTACACGCGGAGGGGACAAACGGATTAAGCCGATTATATCGACCCCAGTGCGTAACTGGTACTTATTTAATTGACCCCGAAAGGATGAAAGGCAAAGTTGACCTCGGCGGAATTAGAACTCAGAACGTAGCGGCAGACGAAATACCGCTAAGCATTTTGCCCAGCGTGCTAACGTTTCTGCCAGCTCGCCACCTTGGCGTCTTAAAAGGCATCTGTGCTGGTGACATGTAAAGGAACCCATGTCGGTGACACCTAAAAGGCACTTGTGCCAGTGACATGTAAAAGGCACCCACTACACTCTTAGAGTGGTTGGCACTAGGAAGGGCATCCAGCTGTAGAAACCAAGCCAAAATCAGATTGGAACCTGGTACAGCTCTCTGGCTTACCAGTTCCAGTCAAACCTTTTAACCCATGCCAGCATGGAAAAGAGATGCTAAATGATGATGATGATGACAATGAGTAGACAGTTGTCATCACCAACACCACCATCATCCCTCATTTCTATAGTAGCATGTGTTGTATGATTCATCAAAGTTCAAGTCAGATCTTATTTGGAGTAATTTCCCTATTGATGTATCAGAGACGGCACTTTCCTCATTCCTCTCCAAACTTTATTTTTTTTTTGTTTGATTTCTACAGCTGGATGCACTTCCAGTTATACCGATTTATTTACAGAGTGAACTGTTGTTGTTGGCATTCCGTTGCTTACGACGTAAAGGGTTCCAGTTGATCCGATCAACGGAACAGCCTGCTCGTGAAATTAACGTGCAAGTGGCTGAGCACTCCACAGACACGTGTACCCTTAACGTAGTTCTCGGGGATATTCAGCGTGATGCAGTGTGACAAGGCTGACCCTTTGAATTACAGGCACAAGAGAAACAGGAAGTAAGAGTGAGAGAAAGTTGTGGTGGAAGAGTACAGCAGGGTTCGCCACCATCCCCTGCCGGAGCCTCGTGGAGCTTTAGGTGTTTTCGCTCAATAAACACTCACAACGCTTGGTCTGGGAATCGAAACCGCGATCCTATGACCGTGAGTCCGCTGCCCTAACCACTGGGCCATTGCGCCTCCAGACAGAGTGAACTAGGTGCACTTTATCATGACACCAGACCTAGAAATGCTGTCATGTCCTTGGATAAAACTAAAGTCCTTTCTATCCCATCCTACACTGTCTCTGTTCAATAACTCTCACATTCAGCTGATAGCTGACTCTAATGAACCCTTGTCTGAATGCTAAATTCGTTAGTGAAGGATATTATTAGAAGAGAACTTATGCAGGCAAAAAAAAAAAAAAAAAAAAAAAA
>NC_068984.1:114185433-114188709 GCF_001194135.2 Octopus bimaculoides | reverse complement strand
TTTCGATTCCCAGACCGGGCGTTGTGAGTGTTTATTGAGCGAAAACACCTAAAACTCCACGAGGCTCCGGCAGGGGATGGTGGCGAACCCTGCTGTACTCTTCCCCCACAACTTTCTCTTACTTCCTGTTTCTGTTGTGCCTGTAATTCAAAGGGTCAGCCTTGTCACACTGCGTCACGCTGAATATCCCCGAGAACTACGTTAAGGGTACACGTGTCTGTGGAGTGCTCAGCCACTTGCACGTTAATTTCATGAGCAGGCTGTTCCGTTGATCGGATCAACTGGAACCCTCGACGTCGTAAGCGACGAAGTGCCAACAACAAAGTACCAGTTTTCTTGTAATCAACTTAAACCCTTGAAAATGGTACCTCAACATTGCCACAGTGAACTGACTGAAACCACTGAGAAAGTTAAAGAATAACATTATATGTATATGAGTATAAGTAGTGAATATGTATTATATTCTCACCAGCTTGTGGGTCATCGGGATGTTTGTCTGGATGACAGGACAAAACACGTGCTTTATATTCTGCATTGATTTGCTCTATCTGCAGAAAAGAAAAAAAAAAATGTTTGATGAAACATTATAGAGAAAAGGGACATATAATGTAAACATAATTTTAAAATATTTTGTAATTATGCTTGATTAGGCAAAACAGACACATGCACACAAACAAAAGATTGTTTTAATTGCTAATGTTGTAAATACTGATATTGTTTAGCTTGATATGAAAATATTCTTGGGTTATTTACATTAAAAGTCACTTAACCCTTTTGTTACCATATTTCTGTGGAAATATACCCTCTTATTTCAATAAACTTCTGAAATAATGAAGAATAGGCATAGGAGTGGCTGTGTGGTAAGTAGCTTGCTTACCAACCACATGGTTCCAGGTTCAGTCCCACTGCATGGCACCTTGGGCAAGTGTCTTCTACTATAGCCTCGGGCTGACCAAAGCCTTGTGAGTGGATTTGGTAGACGGAAACTGAAAGAAGCCCGTTGTATATATGTATATATGTGTGTGTGTTTGTGTCTCTGTGTTTGTCCTCCCAACATTGATTGACAACCGATAGTGGTGTGTTTACGTCCCTGTAACTTAGCGGTTCGGCAAAAGAGACCGATAGAATAAGTACGAGGCTTACAAAGAATAAGTCCTAGGGTCTACTTGCTCAGCTAAAGGCGGTGCTCCAGTATGGCCACAGTCAAATGACTGAAACAAGTAAAAGAGTAATAGAGCAAAATAATTTTGCTGTTTATTAAGCTGATGTTTGCAACATAAATTAGAATGAAATTTTGAAGAGAAATTTTAATTTAGATCACTTTAAAGTAGGAAGCTTGTACCATAAAACCAAGGGAAGTCTTGGGCAGGTTGGTGCCAGAAGTATAAAGCTACAAAAAAGCACTGAAGTGGCTCATACATAAGAATAGAATTTTAACAATATGATGGGTAAGATGTGGATGAATGAGAATATTCATTAATACTGAAGTGGAAGATACATTTATTCTTCAAATCCCAGATATACTTGGATAGTGGTGTTGTGCCTCTTCTCTCTTCATGCCTGAACAAAAAGTTTTTGGTTGTATCTGGATTTAACATGTTGTTTATGAGGCCTGTATAGCATTTTGTACTGTAGCTACACTCTTTTGAAAGCATTTACTACTTGAAGGATAAGTATTACTATAAGGCATTTGCTATGTGGTAAAGCATCATGCATGATTACCTATGCTAATTTCCTCCAATTAATTTTAGATAAGGGAGAAGTGAAATTGTCTGTACAGTGGTAACTTACCATAACGTTACTCCTATAAAAATCTCATGGAACTTATGGTTAGTAGGGAATTGTTTACTGGTTAAGTAACAATAGAACTAACATTTAAACTGAAAAGTGGATGAAAATATACAACTTTCCCTCTTCTGGCAGTTAGCTTTAGAAGTATTTTATTCAGGAATGTATTGAATTCTATAAGCAGAGCCTCTTTTGCTTATAACATTACTGTGAAGTTTGACAGCACATTTAAATATCTCTTCACCAGAAGATATTCAAGAGAGTCTCTGATATTTCTCAGCAAATTTTACAGGTAGAAGGGTGATTATAACTCCAGACCAACCAAATTAACTTGTAAGTAAATTTGGTAGATGGAAACTGAAAGAAGCCCACCACACACACACATATATATATATATATATATATATATATCATCGTCATCATCATTATTATTTAACATCTATTTTTCCTTGCTTGTATGAGTCAGACACAACTTATTGAGGAAGAGTTTCAACAATTAGATACCTTTTCTGTCACCAACCTTCACCCATTTCCAAGTAAAATAATATTCTCCATGACTAGACATGTTTGTATAGAAGATTGGAAATGGAAACCACTTAGATGATGGAAACATTCGGTTTAGAACTATCATATGAAGCCAAAGCAAGGAGACAGTATTATACACACACACACGTATACAATGGGCTTCTTTCAGCTTCCGTCTACCAAATCCATTCACAAGGTTTTTGTCAGTCAAGGGCTATAGTAGAAGATACTTGCCCAAGGTACCATGTAGTGGGACTGAACCCAACACTATATGGTTGGGAAGTAAATTTCTCATCGCACTACCACACCTATGTTTTTATACACACACATGACAGAAGTAAATAGACACCCCATAAACATTGTTCTATGCTTATTTTAACTTGAAAAGGTTTATATCCTTTATTAATTGACATTTTTATGTTTCAGGTTCTATAGGTGACTGTTTAATCATGCCATGTACAAAAGAAACCTTGGAACTGTCTGAATTTCAAAGAGGCCATATTGTAGGTTAATCTGAAGGTGGACTTAGTGTAAAACTGGAGAAAACCTTGGGATTCTGATTTCTACAGTTAATAGAGTGATTATGCAATTCACCAGAGAGGGGAAGGAGTCCACATCACCTCACCCAGGTTGACCAGGACCCTCTGACAGGAACCCTTTGCTTTGTTAAGAGAAGTGTGGGGGATAATTTTTGTTGCAAGGCCTTTGACATAGCAGAACAAGTTGATGTCAGTCCCAGAACAGCTGTCAGGTATCTCTGCAAACTTGGCTACCATGGCAGAGCAGCAAGAAGGAAGCCACTTCTTTGAACAGTTCAGTAGTACTGCGTGGCACCTAGGGCAAGTGTCTTCTACTATACCCTCAGGCTGACCAAAGATTTGTGAGAGGATTTAGCAAACAGAAAGAAAGTTGTTGGATGGATGGATGGATATATATATATATATATATATATATATATATATA
>NC_068984.1:114179321-114184674 GCF_001194135.2 Octopus bimaculoides | reverse complement strand
AAAAAAAAAAAAAATTCTGAAAAAAGTTAAAAATGAAGAATTTGGGGGGAGGGGGGGATTTGCAGATTCGTATTCTCCGTAGCCAAACACGGGGGTTTGTGTAGAGAAAAAAAATTAAATTTTAAAAAAAGGGGTGTTTTTGATGGGGTACAAAAGGAAGCTTCTTACCACACAGCCGCTCCTGCACCTACACATATATATACTTCGTTTTTGTATCTGGTTTGCAAGATTATTTATGTGAACTAGCGTGTTGAAACAAGTTTTGCTGTGTCTGGGAAGGGTCATACTGCCTTAATATTCAACACACTCACCGGTTCAATTTCCACTCATTTAACATTATTTTCTTTTTTTGTGTGTCTTTTTATATATATATATATATATATATTATTTTAACGTCCACTTTTCCATGCTTGCATAGGTCAGATGGAGTATATTGAGGCCAATTTTCTATGGCCAGAATCCCATCCTAATGCCAGCCCTTGCCTTTTTCCAAGCAAGGCAATATTTTTCCATGGCCTGGCATGTTCTCGCAGAATATTGGAAATAAATGACATTGCTTGTATGACAGTCACAAGTATATTACAAAGAGCACATGAAGTCAAGACGAAACGCAACACACTTACAAAGCTTTGGTCAGCCCCAGAGCCATAGTAGAAAACAATTACCCGAATAGCAGTGCAATGGGACTGAACCCAAGATCACATAGTTGGGAAGCAAGCTTCTCAACGGTGTGTGTGTGTGTGTGTGCGAGAGTATTTGTACTTTTTCATTAAAGCATGGATTGTTAAATCTCTTCCTCACGAAAGATTTAATATAATTTTTAAGGATAAAAAAAAAAGGTCTTAAAATTTAAAATTTCTTATTAAGAACATCAAACATTAAGAATCTTCACTCCCCCCCCCCCAACTAAAAAAAGGAAAAAAGTATATACCACAAACTTGTAGAATTATAACTTGATTAGAGTTACAGGTATGCGTTTAACAGGTGTGCATTTACGAACATATACAAAGTGTGTGTGTGTATAGTCAACAGACGAGATCCAGAGATTCTCGGGATAGAAAATACTTTGTAGCGCTCAAATGATTCAAACTTGGACACGCAATGTCTTTACGAGGGACTAAATCCGCGGAGTAAAGAATGGCTATAAGAGGAATCAAGGAGCAGATATGGAGGCTTAATTTGTATGTCAAACCCAAGCTGTTATCTTTAATTTGTTTATTCGCAAAACTGCCTATATACATATATTACACTTGTGTGCCCCGCTCCACATTTTTTTTTTTGTTTTTCATAACTTACAGAAAAATGGATAAATTTTAGTGAAATTTTCTACAAATACGCTTCAAATAGTGTAGATTCTGACTGTATCGGAATTTGTTATGAAAAAAATAAAGGTTATTTTTCAGATTAGCACCCGCACGATCTTCACTAGGGTGTTAGGGTTAGGGATAGGGTTACGGTTAGGTCGGAATTTCCTAACCCAAACCCTAAAACCCTAAACCGTAACTCTAAAACTAAGCCTGACCCTAACACCCTAGTGAAGATCGTGCGGTGTTAATCTGAAAAATTACCCCCCTCCCCCCCAAAAAAACCCGAACAGGTGGACTCATACACATACATACTGACGCATGTCACATATCTTTACAAAAGGAAACTCGAAGTTTCGAAAAAAAAGTAGTGTCAATATGTACATGTGTGTGTGCTCAGTGTTTTTCTTCTCGCGTCAAATTCCGTTATAATCATAATTTACACATCCTGAAAAGTATTTGTTGAACATTTCATTAAAGAATATCCATTTTCCTCAAAGTTACGAGGCAACAAAGCCAACTCGTGTGAATTTTCCGAAACTCTTCTTCTCACACACAGAAACAAGAAAATTCTTTCATAACAAATTTCGATATAATCGGAATCTACACCATCCAAAGCGTATTTGTACAAAATTTCATAATAAAATATCCACTTTTCTGGAAGTTATAAGAAAACAAAGTCATGTAGTTTGCATTCGCAATTACGTTTTGTATTTTCATTCTCAAGAAAGTGAAACAACATTCTTTTAAGAATACGTATTCGTTGAATAAACATTACTTTCGTTATTTTTGAAACAAATTAATTGTTTATTATAAGTTTATTATTAGATATTCGCGTTTCTTTGCCCATACAATAATATATATAATGCATTTATAAAACACTGGTAGATAGAGATTCCGTATAAGTTGTTTTGATTTACATAGATATACATTTGTACATATGTATGTGTATATATACAAACATAGTGTATGTATGTACGTAAATATATATGTATATACATACATGATATATGTATATACATATGTATGTATACCTATATATACATATATATATATATCTGATATTCCTTATATGGATCAAAAGACCATTTTTAAAAAATCAAAAAGGCAACCCTCTTTCCCAAACAAATGCGTAATAATAACTTAAACGAATACGTGCCAAAAAATACAGGTAAATCAAAATTTACCAAAACATACACTGAATAAAAGTAAAGATAAGAGGGAAAACATGAACAAAATCAACAGTCCATCCACAATACTCCCCTTAACAAAACTAACGCAATAACACTATGGACCTGTTGTTAGAATCCTAAGTGCCTTACCGTGGAAAGCTGGTGACATCCGAGTATTTTGTAATAATCCTCATCCGGATTAAATTCATAATTTAAAACATCGGTCATGTTAAACGAAATTCCACACGGTGGGAGGGAGAGAAAACGAACAGGTTGACTATGAAAGAATGAATGGGAGAGAGCGAAGAAGCGACAGTCACACGCACACACCGCGAAGATGTTACAGGGCCAGAACTAAGAATAGGTGACCCGATTCTTGGTAAATGAATATGAATGACAACAGTTACGACATAAACAATAATAACAGTATTTTTGTTTGTTTGTTGCTTTATAAAAGTAGTTTTGAATTTAAAAATAAAATCTATTTATTGATGATAGGAATTATGCTACTGCAAATTCATTGATATAATTAAATTTGTATCAATTATATATTAATAAAGACTTACTTTCGTACATGCATGATGTGTGTGTGGTTGTGTGTATGCGTTGTGTATGTGAGTGTGTGTCGCGCGTATGTGTATAAGTCCACTCTTATATAAGTGTATTTACATAACTTATATAAGTGTATCGCGTTAGATGAGTATTTGTATGAATAAGCATGATTCGATTCATAACTATGTTCACACATATTTCTGACCCCGCACGCACGTACGCGCGCGCACACACACACACACACACACATAGTAAGAAAGAAAAATATCGATGCATGTGTGTTGACATACGTGTGCGCGTGCAAAGACGCATGCACAAACACACACACACATATATATATATACATACATACATACATACATACATATATATATAAAAATATATACACACACACACACACGAATAGAGATACCCGGCGTTGCTCTGGATTATAATGGCATAGTTTTTTTTATTGTTTTACTTCTTTCAGTTACGTGACTGCGGCCATGCTGGAACACCGTCTTTAGTCGAACAAATCGACAACAGGATATATTCTTTGTAAACCTAGTACCTATTCTATCATTGTCTTTTGCCGAAAGGCTAAGTTAGTTACGGGGATATATGTGTGTATATATGTAGGTATATATATATATATGTATATATATATATATATATATATATGTATATATATCCATATATATATATATATCCATATATATATATATATATATATATATATATATATATATATATATATATATATATATATAGGTGAGTTAAGTTAGAGATTATAACAACCGTCTAAGGGATACTTGTATCCAATGAATCCACTAGTATATTACCTATATTTAATCATGAGCATTGATATTTATACTCATAAATGATAGGTAATGACAAAAATAAACTAATGTTTATCAATATTCAAGGAAATCAGAAAATGGTGATACAGTTGATGAATAACAATTGATTTACATCAATTATCATTTGTTAATTAATTACGAAAAGATTGAATCTCAACTTACAGCTGTTTCCATTACCATGATTCTCCGGTTTAACCACCACAATGATAATAATAGTTATTATTGTAAGCTATTAGTTATACCAATTTGAATTAAAGCAGAAAAGTAAATAAAATAGACAAAAAGAAAAAGGAGAAAGTGAGAACAGGGATAATCAGTTGATGTTCCATGCTGACCCACTGTGAAACATCCGACTGACTAGAAATTAGAAATAGAATAGGGGTAGTTATAATATTTAGTGTTACATTCCTGTATATGGAGGGAAGGCGTGGGTTAAATATGTAATAACTATATGAGCAAATTGGTTAAGTCAAAAAATAAAATAGAAAAGTAAGAAATATAATTCGAAACACTGGTAGTTATAGAACTATGTAATAACAGTTGACTATAATTTATTATTTATTGATTTTGTATGTGTTTTATTTATTATTATGTTGTTGTTGGCACTCCGTCGCTTACGACGTTGAGGGTTCCAGTTGATTCGATCAACGGAACAGCCTGCTCGTGAAATTAACGTGCAAGTGGCTGAGCACTCCACAGACACGTGTACCCTTAACGTAGTTCTCAGGGATATTCAGCGTGACACAGTGTGACAAGGCTGACCCTTTGAATTACAGGCACAACAGAAACAGGAAGTAAGAGTGAGAGAAAGAGTACAGAAGGGTTCGCCACCATCCCCTGCCAGAGCCTCGTGGAGCTTTAGGTGTTTTCGTTCAATAAACACCCACAACGCCCGGTCTGGGAATCGAAACCGTGATCCTATGACTGCGAGTCCGCTGCCCTAACCACTGGGCCATTGCGCCTCCACTATTTATTATTATAAGTAGGCAGTATACCTGAAACATCCCTGGGTCCGGAGTAGGATTAGTCTGGACAATTAGACTATACTATCGGTCAGTTAATTTTCAAAAACAAAGGCTGGCTATTTAGAAACTGTTACTCGGAGTAAAAAGGTAATGGATATATGCTGCAAGGGGCCATGTGTCACTTGTATCAGTGAATGTTAGAAACGTATAAAGTGGAATGGGACAGATATGAGTATCTGTGGTTAAGGGGAGGCAATTATTGATTTATCAAGTAATTTCGATGCTTATATATGTATATCACTTGGGGTTAAGAAAGTATAGCCACTGTTAAATTAAGTTATGCAACATGCATAGATGGGTGGGCTATATCTAATTTATAATATTTACACATTCCAATAAACTATGCTATAATATATTATTTTTATATACATACACACACATGCACAAATGCACATGCACACACACACACATGTGTATATATATATATATATATATATATATATATATATATATATATATAT
>NC_068984.1:114174992-114176026 GCF_001194135.2 Octopus bimaculoides | reverse complement strand
ATATACCATCATCATCATTGTTTAACGTCTGCTTTCCATGCTAGCATGGGTTGGACAATTTGACTGAGGACTGGTGAAACCAGATGGCTACACCAGGTTCCAATCTGATTTGGCAGAGTTCCTACAGCTGGATGCCCTTTCTAATGCCAACCACTCCGAGAGTGTAATGGGTGCTTTTACGTGCCACCGGCACGAAGGCCAGTCAGGAGGTACTGGCAACGGCCACGCTCGAAATGGTGTATTTTACGTGCCACCTGCACAGGAGCCAGTCCAGTGATACTGGCAATGAACTCGCTCAAATGTCTTTTCACGTGCCACTGGCACAAGTGCCAGGAAGGCGATGTTGGTAACGATCACGCTCAAATGGTGCTATATACATATATATATATATACGTCTGTACGTTTTAGTGTATATATGTATATTATAGATGGTTTAGTATGTGCATATACTGCTAAATGTATATGTTATCCAACATGAAAATTTAAAATGTTTAAACACATATAACTTTTAGTGTATTAATTGATAAATGTATTTATAAACTCTTTGATTTAAGGTTTTCTTCAATTTTATGAGATGATTCTATACCCAATATTTGTTCATTGCATGCTACCGGTTATTGTAAAGACCGTTAGTTGAAAAAGACCAATGAAACCAAACCATTTTTTAAATGTGTACCCATTAAACTTATTGTATATGTTTACTTATAACCTTGTTTCTGTTCCATTCTACACAAAACTGTCCGACGAACGGGAACGTGAAACTCTGAGTAACAGTTTTTGTGATATTTTTGCTGCTTTTCAATAAAGTATATATATATATGTAAAACACAAAGTAGGACAAGAACACAAAATATCCAGACAGTTAGGTGATACAAAAAAGGGACAACAAAGTAGTGGCCGGATGAAAATCTAGTTCCAACATTCATTTTTATTAGTGCCTGTTTATGTTGTAATTTTAAGCAAGAGGGGACTCTAAATTACAATGTAGTATGTAACAATCATATTCAAAATGTGGATTATTGTTTGGTCATATT
>NC_068984.1:114165604-114172279 GCF_001194135.2 Octopus bimaculoides | reverse complement strand
CAAAATGGTGTATTTTATGTGCCACCTGCACAAGAGCCAGTCCAGGGACACTGGCAACGATCTCGCTCGAAAGTCTTTACACATGCCATGAGCACAAGTGCCAGAAAGGTGACGCTGGGCACAGGTGCCATCACAAATTCGCTTTTGCTTGCCCCAATAAGTCTTCGCAAGCTGAGTTTCATGTCCAATGAAGGAGGCGACGTTGGCATGGGTGCCAGACGTCAAATTTAACTCGATTTCGATTTCACTTGCCTCAACAGGTCTTCGCAAGTGGAGTTTAGTGTCCAATGAAGGAAGGTACGCATAAGTGGACTGGCTGAGTCCTTAGATTTAAATTCATCATACATTATATATAAGTACTACTTTCATATCTCCACAGATTTACGTCTGTAAACTCCCAGTAAAGTATGAAGAATCAATATTCGAAATCTTTTTTAGAAATCTTCAATTAAAGGACGAATCCACATTACATTCAACCTTTTTACACCTATACTACTATATATATACATACATACATACACACATACATATTATGAGAATTTTTATTCATGACTACAGTTGTTTAGACACATGCAGCATTGATCCCTCACGTGTGGGATACTTAACAAATGATTAAAGAGCATCTGATGGTGCAGATGTGTCTCTTTGGGTGGTAAATAGTTATAACTCATTAAAATAACAGTTCCGCAATGCATCTTCTCACTCTGTGTGAAGAAAAGCAGCAAATTAAAGGATATGGCTTCATTTATATAGAAGATCAATAATTAAATAAATGCAAAAAAGAAACAAAGAATATGTGAACCACCTGTGATACAGCGCATATCAAGTCAGTAGTCCAGTTCCTGCCAAACCCATTGCAGCATGTCTTGTGTAACAGTCTCCAGTGCAGCAGTGGTTCTCTGCTTGAGTTCCTCTAAGCTTATAGGGAAGAGGGTTTGGAGGCATAGACCAGTCCCTTCACATAACCTTAGAGAAAAAAAATCACAAGGTGTCAGGTCAAGTGAATATGGTAGCCAATTCAACAGCACATTGTTTCCATCACCAGCACACCCGATTCATCGACTTGGCACATTCTCAATGAGAAAAGCCAGCACAGGGACCTTCCAGTGAAGGGAAGCCCTGTCCTGTTGCAAAATGAAATGTTCATGTTCATTTGCAATGAGCTTATCAACTAGCCAGTTCTGAAGCACTTGCAGATAAACATTGCCAATAATTGCAGAGATGTACTTGCATAGCAAGTGACCTGATCTGAGATCGTGTGCTGGAACGAAAACAATTGCAGCGTGGAAGGTGTTTATAAGCCATTTAAAATAACACACAAAAGCCGTTAGATTCACTTCAACATTTAAATTTAATTTGTAAAAATATTTTCGTCGCTTTGAGACCGCGACAGCACAGAACTTTGTCAGTGAACAGGTCGCAGTCTCAAAGCGACGAAAATATTTTGACAAATTAAATTTAAATGTTGAAATGAATCTAATGGTTTTTGTATGTTATTTTAAATGGCTTATAAACACCTTCCATGCTGCAATTATTGCCAATAATATTGCCTTCAAAGAAAAATGGACCATAAAAATGATTCTTGGAGTTGGTGCAGAACACATTCACTTTTGGTGTGTTCTTCATGTGCTCAGCTGTAACATGGCTACTTTCTTTGCCCTAAATGCTAACATTATGCTTATTGAATTTGATTCTTGTTTGAAAGGTGGCCTCATCATTGAAAACAAGATGTTCTTCAAACTTGTCTTCTTTAAGTTTCTGCATCACAAGTCCAAACCTACATAGTCTTCTCTCTTGCATGCTGCATCTGATTCCTCTTATACCCAACTCAACACATTTACACTTTGTCATAAATGCATACTGATGTTGCACATCCAGTGGAGCATTCTACCTTCATTCCTTTCCAGTCTCTGCATGTCCTCTGGATTCAGAGCCCATGTCTCCCTGCCATGGAGTATAGCCACTTGTACACAAGCATCAAACAATCTACCTTTCACTCTGAGAGAGAGAGAGAGAGTCCTTTTGTTGCCAACAGATGTAATAGCTCTCTGATCTTCCTCCATCCTATTCTTATTCTAGAAACAATACTTTCAGAAATTCCTCCACCATTGATAATTTGGTCACCTAGGTAACAGAAACTATTTACAACCTCAAGAGGGCATCCTGAGCATCTGAGAGAGTCTAACTCCCATGTGTCCTTAGTGTTTATTCTTCTTGCGCATCTGCCACATATGAAGACAACTTTATCTATTAATCTACCTGTGATTCCATTGCACCTCTTATGTGTTCACAGCTCTACCTTGGGTGCAGTGAATGGAAATACTTCCAACTCCTTTCCTACATATTGAGTAGCGCCATTTACCCAACAGAAAGAGAGTCTTATCTGCTTTCTTGCTAACAACAACTTTGGTCTTTGTTAGGTTAACTTTAAAGTCCTTTGATTCCTGGTTTTGCTCCCATACCAGGAATTTCTTCTCCAATTCTGCTACAGATTCTGTAATAGGAGTGAGGTCATCTGCATATAAAAGTTCCCACGGGCATCCAGTTTTGAATTCCTCTGTTATGGCCTGGAGGACTGTAATGAATAATAGTGGATTGAGAACTGAGCTCTGGTGAGCCCCTACTTGTAAGCTAAATTCATCACTGTATTCATAGCTGACTCTCAGTCTACTGATAGTACCACTATACATGGCTTGTACAGCTGTAACAAGCCATTCATCTATTCCTAACATTCTTAGAGACCACCAGGTCAACAAAAGCTAAGGACAATGGCTTACTTTTGACCAAGTACTTTTCCTGCAGCTGTCTCACTAGGAAGATGGCATCTGTGGTACTCTTCCAGGTACAAAACCAAACTGCATCTCATTTAGTTTAATTTTATTCCTAATCAATTGAGCTATAACTCCTTCTGTAACTTTCATGACCTGGTCCAGTAGTTTGAAACCTCTGTAGTTGTTTCTATCTAAGACGTCACCTTTACCCTTGTAACAGCAGCTAACTATAATACTACTACACCAGTAAATGGGGATGGTACCTTTCCCTGTCTTCATATCCTTAATTGCCTTATTTATTATATTGTTGTCAACTCTGATGTTGGTTCCTCAGTTGGTTTAATATTTGAAAGACTCTCCTTCTCCCATGCATTTTCCACATTTTATAACCTTTCATAGTGGCACTTCCATGCATCTTTCTTCTCTGAGTCACTAAGTGCAAGCATACCATTATCCACACATTTCTCACCCTATATATGTCTATCTATCTATCTATCTATCTGTCTGTCTATCTACCTTTCTATCAATCTATCCATCTATCTATCTTATTTCATTATTGCACAGAAGGGGCTAAACATAGAGGGGACACACAAGGACAGACAAAGGGATTAAGTCAATTAGTTCGACCCCAGTGCATAACTGGTACTTAATTTATAGACCCCGAAAGTACGAAAGGCAATGTCGACCTCGGCAGAATCTGAACTCACAAAGTAACGGCAGACGAAATACTACTAAGCATTTCGCTCAGAGAGCTAACGTTTCTGCAAGCTTGCCGCTATCTATCTATCTGTTTATCTATCTATCTATCTTTCTATCTGTCTGTCTGTCTGTCTGTTTGTCTGTATCTGTCTGTCTGTCTCTTTCTAAATATATATATATATATATATATATATATATATATATATATATATATATATATATATATATATATATACATACATATATACACAAATAACAACAGATGGATTGCAGTTTACCTAACTTGGAATTTGCAATTCAGTTGGATCAAGAGTGTACAGAGTGCAGTGCAAAGGGTGCACCGTTTGTACCCATGTGCAACCTTGATGACTTGTTGTATATTCAGTCGGCCATTTGTGATTGTGTACACAACCAGAGTATAAATCCATGTTTACTTTAGTAAGTACATATTTGTCCTCAAATATTGTTTGTACAGTCACAATAGCGATATCATCAACCTGACCTTGGTGCTTTACCATTTAAGTACCTGATTCACTTGAATCCTGGAAATTTATATACTCTTTTACTGTTTTACTTGTTTCAGTCATGTAACTGTGGCCATGCTGGAGCACCGCCTTTAGTTCAACAAATCGACCCCAGGACTTATTCTTTGTAAGCTATTGAAGTATGGTTTGCATCTTTCTAGGATCTTTCACTTTATGCTGTACTCCATGGCGTTTCCTTTCAGAGTCCAGACATGCTTGGCTAGGGTTGTGAAGTTACGTCTCTCTGGGATGTTGAATGAGGACTTGTGGTTATTAAAGTAGGTTCTGAAGAGACCTTCTGTTGCTCCTACATACTTCCGCATGCTCGGTTGTCCATTAGATTCTGTTGCTGTTATTTCTGCCTCATAAACAACTGTTTCCATATTGCAGTGGCTGCTAAGTGGACAGGTTGTGTTACCCCTGAATGAGTATCTTGCCTCAGCTTCAGGCCTGGGTCTACCTACTAAAATCTTTTTTACACTAGGTGCACAGCTAAAGGATAATCTTAGGGCATGTCTATTAAATATTTTGTAGAATCTATTGGTTCAGGGGAAGTGTCTATTAACTAAACTAAGGAAGACATTACCTACTTTAGTCTTAATGTTTAAGAGAATGGTGCTGTAAACCACAGTACTTTCTGGTGGCACTTTCTCTTGTGGAGGCTAGGGTCTGGCATGTAACTAATATTATCCTTGAAACCACTGGCAGCCAGAGCCCGGCTTTATACGGGGCAGCAGCATCAAAGATGTCTTTGCTTGAAGACAAGCTGGAAATTCTCCTTCTGACACCCTTAACCAGGTCCCTGAATACTATGGCTGGATATCAGGAACCTGTGTTAATATAAGACAACTTCTCATTTGGTTTCCTAAAGGACCTATATGCACCAGATTCCAGGTCCAGGGTCACGTCGAGGAAATCTACTGTTTTCAGGTTTGTTTCTAAAGTGACCCTCAGTCTGAGGGAGTTTATGGTGCTTGTGAGGTCCTTTCTGAGCCTATCTAGTGTGTGGCCATTTGCCCTTCTTGATATTGCCAGCGCATCATCCCTGTAGAGGCCAAAGCTAGTTAAAGGGAATTTCTTTTTTAGTATATCTAGGATGAAGAGACCGACTAGGTCATATACGTCTGCACTGTCAAAAGCACCCATTGCCACATTGAAGGAGCCTGCTGGGTCAATGCGTTTAGTCTAAGCAGATCCCTTACTGAAGAGTAGGGTTCTTCTGGCATACATGATAATGTGTATGTCCTCGTCATTGACTTCAGCATGGGCCCTAGCAAAGTTCAGTGCCTTTAACAGGAGCTCCCTTGATTCAGATGGGTAGAAGTTCACTATATCAAATTGGGTAAACCTAGGTTTACCCTTACTGCTGTTGGCCTTAAACCAGGCAATGACTTCGTTGGTGTTGCACCATAGAGCAAGGTCAGAGGCGTTTCTAATGCCGTTACTGATCTTCCTGATGAGCTGTTTGCTCACTTGTCTGATTCTCAGACTTTGCCGGGTTTATCAGCCTACATTTAGGGTTAGAGGCAAAGTTAGGCTTATGATCCTTGATCATTATGAAGGCCTCTTTTCTTCGCCAGTATCTCTACCCTATCTTCTGTGCCTAGTTTAAAAGCTGTATCTCTAGCCCACCTGCATATTTGTGTAATTCTGTTGTTAAGAAGCTGTGCGTATGTGTCACTACTTACTCTATATACATCTTTTGTTTTGTCAGAGAAGAGAATGGTCCTATCAGACTCTCCAGTTGGTCTTCAGGCAAAGAGATCTTTGATGTTGCCACCCCATACTACAACCGGGCTCTGGCTGCCAGTGGTTTCAAAATTAAGACTCCCTTCGGTCATGAATGACCATGGGATTGCACCTAGAAAGTTCCCCTCTGAGGTACAAGTCTGGGCAAATTTGTTTATGGAAGACCAGCAGTCACCCATACATACAGCTGGGCGCCTGTGATGTTGCAACTCATTTCTACTGATGAGTGAACCAGAGCAACGTGAAATAAAGTGTCTTGCTCAAGAACACAACACACAGACTGGCCTGGGAATTGAACTCACTACCTCATGGTTGTAAGCCTGATGCTCTAACCACTGAGCCATGCACCTTCATTTTTGTCAAACACTAGTAATTACCATAGGGTATGGGGCAAAATTGGTAATTTCTGATTGCTCATTATTTTCTCCTTATATGTTTGAAGCCGTTACATGCTTGAAACCCGTGAAACCAGTATTGGATCATTTGTACTGTTGCATCATTTTTGGGGAGTGGAAAAATGTCAGCATAGTTGTCAAAGTTGAGAGACTTTGAAACATAATCAAGTGACCGGTTCTTTTTTTTTCCAAGAAATGTTTGCTCAATTTCGATCAGATTATAATTGAGGCTGCTGATAAAATATCTGGATAGTTTTTGATGTTTAACAATGAAAATTGGATTCCATGTTAATTTTTTTCTCACACTAATGTCTAATTTACTCTTTTACTTGTTTCAGTCATTTGACTGCGGCCATGCTGGACCACCGCCTTTAGTCGAGAAAATCGACCCCAGGACTTATTCTTTGTAAGCCTAGTACTTATTCTATCGGTCTCTTTTTGCCGAACCGCTAAGTTACGGGGACGTAAACACACCAGCATCGGTTGTCAAGCGATGGTGGGGGGACAAGCACAGACACAAACACACACACACACACA
>NC_068984.1:114158126-114165521 GCF_001194135.2 Octopus bimaculoides | reverse complement strand
ATATATATATATATATATATATATATATATACATATATACGACGGGCTTCTTTCAGTTTCCATCTAACAAACCAAATCCACTCACAAGGCTTTGGTCAGCCCGAGGCTATAGTTGAAGACACTTGCCCAAGGTGCCACGCAGTGGGACTGAACCCGGAACCATGTGGTTGGTAAGCAAGCTACTCAATTTTCTAAAAAAAAGTGGTATGCAAATTGGGGCAAAATAACTAATGACTAATTTCAATAATTTCTTTTCTTTAGCTGCTTGGTGTAATATATCATGAAGAGAGCCACTCCAGCAGATCGTGAGAATATTTCGTGTTAATGTGCCAGATCCTGTTTCCCAGATCCTCTTTCAGCTGACTTAAATATTAAAAAAAAAAATTTTATTTCTGGTCTTTCTGATGTCTAAGGATGAATATTGATGTGTATGAGTCTTTTTTCAAAAGTTATTCTGGAAAATTGAAGAGGCAAAACTTATCTTATTTGTATGCTCAAAGAGAATGGAGATAATTTTCTGAAATAGTATTCTAAATGTATTATAATGAATTTAGAGAAGGTCATGTTGCTTAGCTGGTATAATTTTTGCAAGGCAGTGAACATTTGTAAAAAATTTTTTTTTTCTCAAAGTCAAAAATGCAGTAAATATTACTCATTGTGCCCCACCCCCTACTGGAAGCAGGAAAAGTGGACTTTCAGAGTGGCTGTCCAATATAAGTTGGAATTTATCTGTTTTTGTTGGGATTTCCTTGCCATTTTTTTAAATCACAAATTGCAATACAACATTCAGGCAATGTAACACATACTTCAAAAAGAAAAAAAACTTTCACTAGAAGGACAGGTCATTGTCATTACGTTGTGTTGATAGACTTCCAATCAAAACTTATTAGTTACTATGGTGGCAACATTACCTATCAATCTATCTTTCACACACTTTTGTAAAGAACAAACAAACTAACAAATGATGTATATGTATGAAGTTGTGGTATTGACTACAATGCCATGATTTTCATAAGAAGACATAGCCATCTCTTTAATGATAAAAAATCTTCATTAAAGATATTGAAATTAATTTATATATTTAGAGAAGTTCCACCTTTAAACTTCTCTGCATTATGATCTGAAATGTAAGAGCTTCTCTAACCTGATGACGGAGACTTCATTTATCCAATGTTGATTGCTTCCATCATAGCTGTATATTGTGATGAACTACATCTACCAACATTATGATGGACTTCTGAGCCCCAGAAACAGCTGTTGGACTTATAACACCTTTCTTCCTTCCCTTTAATTTTCTCTGTCGTTTGTACTCTGTGAAAGTTGAATCTATTAATATGAAAATCTATATATTTATATTTAAATGTTCATTGTCTGAAAGTCTTTACTTTTTGCTTTCTCTTGTTTTGCATGTATACATATATACATATTTTGTATTTCATACCCAAACTGTTTATCCACATAATTGCCTCCACACCTGCTCAACTTGATCCCTTTTATAGCTATTCTTTACCCCACAGAATTGATCTCTAAAGACATCAGAGTATAAGTTTGAATCTTTTGAGCATTAATAAGTGTCTTTTCTACTGAGAATCTCTGGATCTCATATGTCGACCACACACATGCACACACACACACACACACACACACACACACACACACACACACACATTTATCAATAGATAGATAGATAGATAGATAGATAGATAAATAGCTATAGATATAGGTTATTTAATAATAGCTGACTAAGCTCCATGCAACTTAAAGTTTTGTAGGCTTGTAAAACGAATCTAACTCATCAAGCATCAGGATGAGACAAATTCAAGATGGTTTCTAGATGTTAGGCTTCTATTGGTCAACTCAGGTCATGTGATGCTGATGCTAATGGTCTGGAAGTTACATCAGGTCTTATCTTTGCTCTTAGGCTCACATAATCAGATAAGATGTTGGTAGGTTGCTGTAACTGCTATGTCTGGAGGCTGCAATATGGTTTGTTTAGCAACAGTAGTTATTAAATAATACATGTAAATGTAACTCATAGCAAATGTGTTGACTGTTACTGTGTTTCATCTTCCCACTGACATGTGTTTAGCTCATCATCATCATTTAACGTCCATTTTCCATGCTGGCATGGGTTAGACAGTTTGACTGGAAGTGGTAAGCTGGAGAGCTGTGGCAGGCTCCAGTCTGATATTGCCTTGGTTTCTATGGCTGGATGCCCTTTCTAATGTCAACCACTCCTAGAGTGTAGTGGGTGTCTTTTACATGTCATCGGCATGGGTGCCCTTTACATGTTACCAGCATGAGTACTTCCACATGTCATTAGCACAGGTGCCATTTATGTATCACTGTCATGGATGCCTTTTATGTGCCACCAACATAGGTACCTTTTATCTGTCACTGACACTGTTCATTACTATGATTTTACTTAGCCTGACAAGTCTTCTCAAGCACAGCAAACCGCTGGAAGTCTCAATCATTTGTTATTACCTCCACGAGGCCCAACATCCAAAGATCATGCTTCACCACCTTATCCCATGTCTTCTTGGGTCAACCTTTCCCACAGGTTCCCTCCACAGTTAGAGATTGGCACTTCTTTACACAGCTGTCCTCATTCATATGCATCACATGACCATACCAGCAGAATCTCCTCTCTTGCATACCACAGTTGATGACTCTTATGCTCAATTTTTCTCTCAAGATGTTTACCCTCTGTCATACATGCGTACTGACATTGCACATCCAGTGAGGCATACTAGCTTCATTTCTTTCAAGCCTTTACATGTTTCACTACCATGTAACATGGCTGTCTGCACACAGTCATCATACAATCTTCCTTCCATTCTGAGGGAGAGGCCCTTTGTTACCAACAAAAGTAGCAGCTCTTTAAACTTTGCCTAGCCTATTCTTATTCTAGCAGCTATACTCTTGGATCATCCATTTCCACTGCTGACTTGGTCACCCAGATAACAGAAGTTATCAACTACTTCTAGCTATCCCCACTGGCATCTGAAGGAGTCTATTTTCCGTACATTTCTTACATTCATTGTACCTGTACATCTGCCACACACAAACTTCTTTTCCTGTTAACCTTCCTCTGATATTGCTGCACCTCTTAGGTGTCCATAGTTTACGATGGGTACATCTTACAGAGTTACTACCCAAGCCTTTTGTTACATATTGAGCAGGGCCATCTCCCTGAAGGGATTTGTGATTTGTCTGCTTTCCTACTTAGTAAGACTTTGGTCTTTGTTAAATTAACTCTAAGGCCCTTTGATTCCAGACCTTGCTTCCACACCTGAAATTTCTTTTCTAGTTCTGGTAGCGATTCAACTTACCTTTTCTAATAGTATTTATTTATTAAAAACATAGCCTTTGACATACAGTCTATATATATATATATAATTATAACTGTATAAGTTGTGCTGATATATGCATGTGTGTATGTACGAGTATATATGTATAATGGAATTGAAGGTTTATGATACCTGTGGAGTGTCTCCTTCTCCCATTATAATAATTTCTGTAGTCTCGAGGATCTGGAACACAAAGAAGTTCACAAGCAGAGTACAATTCAATAGTTTATTTTGAGTTCTTGTTCATGTGGTTCCATCTTTATAGCAACACATGGTTCATTATGGCTCCGTATACGTGAGGTTCATTACCTATGGAGATAAACAGGTAGAGTTAGAGCAGGACAAGAGTTTGCTGTAAGCTGCCAGCTTTGCAGTGTTTCTCAGCGTAAGTGAGAAGGAAAAAGAGAAGGAATGTCTTAATTCTCCTGCTTAAATAGTGGTTGCTGACGAGAGTGTCATTGTCGTCTCACACATAGCAAATGGTTGCAGGCGAGATCTTGTTCTTGTCTCGGACCTGGTAATGGCTACCGGTGAGATCTCGTTCAAAATGGTGCTGGCTTCTTGTGCCTTGCTACAGGGGCTCCCCCCTGACAATGCTAGTGCAAAATTAGAATAACTGGAGCAGGCACAAGAAGAGCAAAGATGGCCACCAATCACAAACAACAAGATGTGATACAAAATATGGTAAGTCGAGAGAAAATAATTACAAGCAATATAAAAGGGGCATGCACAAAATGTTTGACAAAGTTCAAAGCCTTCCCACCAGAAATTACCAAAACATGTAATAAAAAGAAATGTAAATAACTGCAGAATATGGGGAGATAGAGAAGAAACAATAAAAATCACATTGTGTCTGGCTGCCCAGTCCTGGATAAGAAGGAATATATTCATAGACATGACAAAGTTGGGACCTATATATATAAACTGGAAGCTATGCCAACACTATGGAATAACAACAGAAAAAAGATGGTATAGGCACACGCCAGAAAAAGTCACAGAAAATGAGAAAGCAACCATACTCTGGGATACATCAATACACTCAGATAGAGAAATTAAGGCCAATAGGCTGGATATAGTTGTCAGGGATCACCAAAAAAAAAAAAATGCTTTCTAATCGATGTATCAATACCAACAGATGACAATGTTTCTTTAAAAGAAAGAAACAGAGAAACTTTCAAAATACAAAGATCTGGAAATAGAGGTAACATGAATGCGGAGTCTAAAAACAGAAACAATTCCTATCATAGTGGGTGCATTAGATATGATAAAAAAATATTCAGACATAACAAAAACACCAGGACTAACAAGTATATATAACAAACAGAAAATAGCACTACTAGGCACTGCACATGTCTGACATAAAACATTTTCAATACAGTAACAATAAGAGCATTGCAACAAACCACAGCACATACACAAAACACACAGAGATGGGCTTGGTAGTGCAGTGAAAGCACGTGATAATAATGAGACTACTGAATAATAATAATGATGATCCTTTCTACTAAAGGCACAAGGCCTGAAATTTTAGGTGAGTCGACTAGTCCAGGGGTTTTCAAACTTTTTGACTTGCAGACCCCTTTATATTTCAGGCTTTACTTTAGGGACCCCCTTATAAACACTTATGAAATTTATACATAAATATTTGCTTAAAATAACATATTTTTACATTTATTTATTTATCAGTATTTAACAAATAGGTTTATTGTCAATTAAAAGATTTCGATTAAAAAACATATATAAAATCAAATTGCCCATAAAAAGTATTTGCTGTCCACGGACCCCCTGTGGTCCGCGGACCACAGTTTGAAAACCCCTGGACTTGTCGATTACATCAACCCCAATGTTCCATTCGTACTTAATTTATCAACCCTGAAAGGATGAAAGGCAAAGTAGACCTCAGTGGAATCTGAACTCATAAAGACAGACAAAATGCTACTAAGCATTTTGCCCGGTGTGCTAACGATAGTAATAGTCACGATAATTATAATAAATGTCTATTTTTACAGTACTTGCAATATTAGATTGAGTTGTTTATATTAAATGAAAAACTGTCTCATTATAATAATGAGATGCACTAATGTAAAATAATCTTTCATTAAGTTTTTGGTAAGGGCAACATTTATTTGTATCTAAAGTGAAGTTGATATCCAGGAAATTAAAGTGTACTAACATTAATTTGAATTGTAATTTATTGACCTATTTCTCTAAATAATTTTTACAAGCTCTTCTCTGAATCTATGTCATTCATGTTCATATTGTATGAGACTAAAAGACTGTCATCTATGTAAGGAGCCATTGGCCTTTTACATGAATCAATGTGATAAATAAGAACTTTCTCATTTTGTTTCAAGATTTGCATGGTTTAAATAAAGGTCATAGATGTTGGGCTTTTAAATGCTTCAGAATATTTACTATGTAACTAATTATATATCTCCAAACAAATGACTTCAGGAATTTTTCTTAATATATGAGCTCTTTGCATCCAGACACTAGATTCAGAAAGTTATCTTTTAAAAATATTTTAGATTTTTGAATTATTAATTTTCCCCTAATTTGATTTTTTTTTATGCACCTACAGTTACAATTTTTTTCTACTATTTTATATTCATTTTTATATAAATATCTTATATATAGGCACAGGCATGGCTGTGTGGTAAGAAGTTTGCTTCCCAAGCACATGGTTCCAGGTTCAGTCCCACTGGGTGACACCTTGGGTAAGAGTCTTTTACCATTGCCCCAGGCTGACCAAAGCCTTGTGAATGGATTTGGTACATGGAAACTGAAAGAAGCTCATTGTATATAAATATCTGTGTATGTGTATGTCTTTGTATATGTGTTTGGTTGATGGAGACTGAAAGAAGCTCATTGTATATAAATATCTGTGTATGTGTGTGTTTATGTCCTTGTAACTTAGCAGTTCAGTAAAAGAGACTGCCTCAGCATGGCTGCAGTCTAATGACTGAAACAAATAAAAGATAAAAGATATATTCTTCTAATTTTTTATACCTATTTACATTGCTTCTTAACTTCCTTAAACTAGCAAATTCTCAGCATACTTTCCATTCTTATTTTCTAAATAATGGTGTTATAGTCAACCAACAAGATGTAAATATTAAAGTTTATTATGATATTCATGCTTCTCCACCCTATGTCTATCATACTTTATGTTCATCACCATCATCATCATTGTCATCTCCATAATTTTTTGCCTGCTTCAATGCTGGGCGGATGGTTTTATAATATCCAAGAAATTGGTGGAAGTTGTCCAACTCCACTGTCTCAATTTCGACATGGTATGGTGTTTATGGCTGGATGCCCTTCCTAATGCCAACTACCTTCCAAAGTGCCCTGGGTGCTTTTTCTCCTGTGGTACCAGCACTAGTAAAGCTGTCTTGTAATTTGCTAGGGTTAAGCGCTCTCATATCTCATAAGAGTGGATGTTGATTTTTGGGGTGGTGTTAAAAAGTAAAAACAGTCACGGACAACCGTTTTCAAGAAGCAGTCTGCATAAGATATAGGTCATCATTAGGCAGGCCACATTACTAAAAAAAATTCAAGATCCTTTATCTAGGTGTACCATTCAGAAAGTCCCATAGGACATAATTTGCCCATGACTAAGTTAAAATATGATGGGAGAAACAGGTTTATTGTTTTAGAATATCTAATGGAATTAAAAATTATTTTTATGCATTTGTGTACATTTAAACTAATTGAATATTATTTTACAGAATAATAGAATTATAATTTCTTTGCTTAAAACCCTTTCTAACAAGGAAGTATCCACACAGCATCTGAGGCACATAATGCTTTATGAGTACAAAAAAGGAAACTCTGCAGCCAGAGTGACTTGAAACATACACTCAGTTTATGGGAAAGAATGCTTGAATGAAAGAACTTGCAGAAGATGGGTTGCAAAATTCAGAAGTGGCGATTTCAGCCTTGAAGATGAAGATCGAACAGGATGTCCAGTTGAGTTTGATGATAAGCTCCTTGAGGCATTACTTGAAGAAAATCCTGCATTATCAGTTGAAGAATTGGC
>NC_068984.1:114153628-114157541 GCF_001194135.2 Octopus bimaculoides | reverse complement strand
TGGTTGGGAAAAAATTCCTCATCCACCTTATTCTTCCAACCCTGCTCCTTCAGACTACCATTTGTTTCGTAGTTTACAGAATCATTTGGGGAAAATAACTTTCGCAAGCCAGAAGGAGGTTGAAACTGACATTTCAGAGTTCTTTGCTTTGAAACCAAAAGAGTTTTACATTGATGGGATTAAAAAGCTTGTAAATAGATGGAAGGAAGTCATAGATAATGAGGGAAAGTACGTTGATGATTAAATTTCAAATAAATATAACATGAGTAGCTAAACACACCAAGTGGCTGCTGGAGAAGGTGTCACAGCATGTGACATCCCAGATGAGGGGCCAACCACTATGGAATGGGAAAATTGTCATACCACCAGGCCTTTTACTGTCCCCTTGGTCTAACCTACTGGCACAAGGGAGGCCTGTGACACACATAGGCCATGCTTTATGATGTTATTGAGAGTAGCACGGTGTAGAAGGCGCCCAGCACTATAATGGTATGACAATGGTTGGAGGCTGAAAGAATCAACAATGGATCCACAGTAGCATTTGTGAGGCTTACAGATCTGGAGCCAATGCACAAACTGTTATTATCAAGCTGAGTGCCGGTCAAGAGTGATGATGACACTGTGTTGATTCAGTCACTGCTTATGGGGCTAGGAGCCAAGCAGAAACATGCCAGATGGTGCTGGTCAAGTCATTGCATCAATTTGTCCGAGATCATGCTGCACTGGATGGCATTCCATTTGTTTTGGGGAAACTGGATATCCAGAGAGAGGAGAGAGAGATGGACATCTGCAGGATGGAGGCTGAGCTGGCTCAATGCTGTGTAGGGCCACCTAGTGCTCACTGATTAGAGTAGGTTCAGTTGTGTTGTGGAGAACCCTGTTGATGAGGACATGCAAGAGGGGTGTAACATCCCATGCTTAAAAAATATAAATCTGAAAGGAATTTCGAAATAAGTAAAATGATAAAATTACAGAGAGAGAAAGAGAGAGAGAGAGATGGAGAGAGAGTGAGAGAGATAAAGAGAGAGAAAGAGAGAGAGAGAGAGAGAGAGAGAGAGAGAAAGGAAGGCGCCAAAAATGAAAAAAAAAAATAAAGTTTGAATTACCTTTGAAAAAATTATAATTTCAGATTTGAATTAACTTTGAAAAAATTATAATTTCAGATGTTTTAAATATAGATCTGTAAAGAAGTTTACGAAATACGCAAAAACAAAAACAAAAAAAAAACCCCAGGTAAATTGGGGGAAGCAGTATCTTTTTTCTTTTGTTTTTTGGTGAAAGACTCGTAATTTGCTATACTTAAAACACGAAAATTTGAAGTTTTAGCGCACTTGATAAATTTCCGACTCTATTCTATAGGAATGCCTTTATGTATGCATGTAATATCTAAAATACGTGCCAGTTTATTGTTTACTGGTAGAGTCATGCTTGTCAATTTAACAATTAATAAACCCACGCACTGTGTATTCATGCATTTATCAATGCACTCAGAACTGTTGTCCTTTGTATGCATTGCACACCCATTTTTTTGTTATTTACTATTGTCCACAATGCAAAGTCACGGCTGTGAGCGAAGAGAAACGTTGTGTGTGTGTGTGTATTTACACACACACACACACATATATATATATATATATACCTACACACACATATACACATTCATATATATATATACATACACACATACATATGTATATACACATTCATATATATATATATATATATATACATACACACATACATATGTATATACACATTCATATATATATATATATATATATACATACACACATACATATGTATATACACATTCATATATATATATATATATATATGATAAATTCTTATAAAGAATTTATCCTATATTATATATATATATATATACGCATACACACATGCATAGACACTCATTTATACTTATAGAGAGAAAGAGAGGGACAGTGTAGGAAAAGGAGACTAAATTAGAATTTAAGAGAAAAGAGAAAACGACAAAAAGAGAGGTCGAAATGAAAAAAAGAAAGATAGATAGATAGATACATAAATGGGTAGATAGATTAAGAGATAGAGGTATGGAGAGAAAGAAAAAGAAAGAAGAAAGAGAAAAGGTGAGTAGGGTGAGAGAAAAAGAGAGTAATGCAGACTTAAAAAAAAATACAAGATTTAAAGTGAGAGGTCTGTAATAGATATACAATGAACGGTGAGTAACATCAAAGTAAATATATATGGTTATTGATAGTATTCATTTAAGCATACAGTAAAATAGTCTTGATATGGATGAGCATGTACAAGAGTAGGGGGCAATGTGCGTGTGTATGTATTGGGGGTAGACAGAGAAAGAGAGAGAGAGAGAGAGAGAGAGAGAGAGAGAGACAGAGACAGAGACAGAGAGAGAGAGAGAGAGAGAGAGAGAGAAAAGCGGTAAAAAGAATATGGGTGGTGAAAAAAAATGATAGGAAAAGAAAAGTTGTAATTAAATTGAACAGCGAAAGTGATTTAATTAAAGGATAGAGAGACAGACAGAAAGAGAGAAGAGATGAACATCGTCAGAAAGGAATTTGTGGTGGGAAAAGGCAAAAGTGAATGAGAATAGTGATAGATAGATAGATAGATAGATAGATAGAAATAGATAGATAGGTAGATAAGATAGATAGACAAACAGATAGATAGATAGATAGATAAGATAGATAGATAGATAGGATAAACAGATAGATAGATAGATAGAAATAGATAGATAGGTAGGTAGATAGAAATAGATAGATAGGTAGGTAGATAGATAGATAGATAAGATAGATAGATAGATAGATAGACAAACAGATAGATAGATAGATAGATAGATAGATAGATAAGATAGATAGATAGACAAACAGATAGATAGATAGATAGATAGATAGATAGATAAGATAGATAGATAGGATAAACAGATAGATAGATAGATAGACAAACAGATAGATAGATAGATAGATAGATAGATAGATAGATAGATAGATAGAATGAGAGAGACTGGAGAAAATAGAAATCAGAAAAAGAGTGAAAAAATGAGAGGGTATAAAAGAGAGAGAAGAGTGATAGCCGGACAGATACTGACATGATAGCGAGAAGTTGTAGTTGAATTGAACACGGAATTAAAGAGAAAATGATAGAAAAGTTGAGAGAGAATGGGCGAGAAAGAGCGAAAGAAAGAACGAGGAGTTTTATGTACACATATACATACTGGTTATATATACACACATATAGATTACATATATTTTACATTAGAAGGTATATATATTACAATATATACATTATATCGAAAGATATAATGTATATATACACACACACATAATTACAACATTAAATACATTATAATGTCTATCTATCTATTGATCTATCTATCTATCTATCTATCTATCTATCTATCTATCTATCTGTCTATCTGTCTATCTATCTATCTATCTATCTATCAATCTATCTATGTATGTGCATAGATTCTTAGACACATACTTGGACAAGTATAGTTAAAAAAGATAGATAGATCGATAGACGATAGATCGATAGATAGCTAAATAAATATATATATAGACAGATACACAGACAGATAGACAAAAAAGATATACGGAATAATATTTATGGTAAAACAAAAAGAAATTTCAATAAAATGAAAGTGAAGAATGAAAGAGACGAGATAGAGAGAAGAAAAAAAAGAAGAATAAAACAGACAGATATTGATAGAAAGCATGTGTATCTGTGTATATGTATACATACATGCATAGAGGAAAGATAGAGAGACAATTGCAGGAATTAGTGGAAGAGTGAGACGAAGTAGGGAATGTTGTTGGCGCTGTAGCTTATGGTTGAGTGTAATTTGCCTCAGTTGTAGGTTGTAGTTTGGGTAAGAAAGGAAAGAAGGAGAGAGAAGAGATATGACTGTCTGACT
>NC_068984.1:114147119-114153004 GCF_001194135.2 Octopus bimaculoides | reverse complement strand
TATATATATATATATATATATGAATGTATATATATGCACACACATACATACACGTTTGTATGTACATACATGTGTGTGTGTGTGCCTACAAACACATACATGCATGTACGCACACATATACATGTCTATGTACACACATGTTTGTAGATACATGTGTGTGTGCCTACAAACACATACATGTATGTACACACACATATACATGTCTATGTACGCACATGCACGAATATACATATATATACATATGTATACATGTATATATGTATGTGTCTGGATGCAAATGAATCTCCCCCCTCTCTCTCCACACACACACATACCCAAATGCAAACACACGCACACATGTTTATGAATGACTATATGAATGCGTATGGATACGTGCAAGTTCACATGCATACATCTATACATGTATGAACGTACATCCGTATATATATATATATATCTATATATATAGTATATAGATATTTATGTGTGTGTGTATACGTTTACCTGTGTGTATGTGTGTGTGTATGCATGTCTGCTTTTGGCTTCATGCTTCTATGCATATTATATGCGTGCGCATGTTTTACGTGTGCGAGTATGTAATGTATGTATGTATGTATATATGTATGTATGTATGTATGTATGTATGTGTCTCTGTTTATGTATATTTGTGGGTGCGCGTCTGTTCAATGTATACGTCTGCACGTGCGTTTCTAATTTTCGTATGTGCGCTTATGTATGCATTATATTAAAGTCGAATACATACATATATTCATGTATGTATATGGGTGTGCATATTAATGTGTATACACATGTACATGTATGTTTTTATTTATGTTTTACATGTAAATATTTTATTTATGTTTTACATGTAAATATTTTATTTATGTTTTTATTACATATTCTTTTATGTTAGATGCTTCTGCGTCAGTAGAAAGAGAAGACAAAACGATAAGAGAAAAAAGAGAAAAGAGAGACAGAAGAGAGAAACAGAGCAAGGAAAAATGAATATGAAAGAGAGAGAGAGTGGGAGAGAGGGAGAGAAATAGATAGACACTTTTAGTAAAGAAGTGTGAGGAAAAAGTTAGAGCGAATAAAAGAAAAAGTATTAGAAGTATAGAGACTAGAGAGAGAGAGAATAAAGAAGTGCCAAACGAGAAAGAAAAGCCAGATAAAAAGGAATGAGTGATATATAGAGAGAAAGATAGGGAGAAAGAGAATGATACTATGCAAAAGAAACAGAGAGAGAGAGCGCGCGCGGGACAGAGCAAAAGACTGAGTAAGAAAATGAAAGAGAGAATATAATAAGTGATTGAGAGTAAAAGAGAGCGAGTATGAGACTGAAAAGAGGGAGAACGAGTAATAGGGACAGAGAAGAATTAAGAATAAGAATAAAGAGAGACAGAGAGAAAGAAACAGAGAAAAATGAGAGAGTAAGAGAATGGCGGAGTGAGAGAGAGAGACACAGAAAAGGAGAGAGAGAATGCAGGGACGGAGAGAAAAAGAGAGGTAATAAAAGACAGATATACAGAGAAACAATGGGGTATATATATATATATATATATATATATATATATATAGAGAGAGAGAGAGAGAGAGAGAGAGAGAGAGAGAGAGAGCGAGAGAGAGAGAGAGAGACAGACAGATAGATAGATAGATAGATTCGGGTAGAATAGAAAAGAAAACGAATATGAAACAAGGACAGAGAGAGAGAGAGAGAGGAAGATAGAATAAAGTAAAGAGTGAGTAAAGAGCATAAAAAAGAGAAAGGTAGAAAGCAAGTAGTGAGGTAGAAAGCAGTCTCTCAATCAGAGAGAGAGAGAGAGAGAAGCCTACATCATCTAAGGCTAAGGCATTTTTTTTTTTCGCACATGCGCACTGCACGGCCAGCCAGCCAGCCAGAGAGGAATAAAGACCAAACATGGCTGCTCAAAACAGCGACGATGGTGTGGCGACGTTTTCGCCGAAACGGCCTCGTATGGACTCGGATGAACGGCGGACACCTCTTGGACATTTATGGTCGGAACATCTCAAACACAGTAAGTGTCCTGAACATTCAGATAGCAAACCAGTGGCTCATTGTTTTAATAATAATATCAATCATAATTATAATGACGACGACCACAACGTGAACAGTAATATTAATAATAATAATAATTATAACAATAATAATAATAATAATAATAATAATAATACGACTACGACTGCTAATAATACTACTACCAATATTATTACTACTACTGCTGCTACTACTACTATTATTACTACTACTACTACCAGTAATAATAATAACGGAGTTGTTTGTACTGAAGGAAATCTGGACCTCCACCGCCGCCGCCGCCACGACGAGGAAGAGCAGCAGCAGCAGCAGGAGGAAGAGAAAAGAGAGAAGATTATGGTCTCGAGAGAGGCGGAGGTGGTGGGGGAGGAGGAGGAGGAGGATACGGAGAACCAGCTTCCACAGCAGCAGCAGCAGCAACAACAACACGAGGAAAAGCTGGAGCAGGAGCATCATCATCATCATCATCGTCATCGTCAGCAGCATCAGCAGCATCGTCATCATCAGCAACAACAGTCACAGCAAGCCAATGAACAATGCACTGGCGAAAGCAGAAGTGGTGGTGGTGGTGGGGACAGCTTCGGCAATAGCGGCGGCGGTGGTGATGGTGACGACGGTGGCGGTAGTGGTGGTGGTGGAAGCGGCGGCGGTGACACTTTAACCCGTGTCCGTGTTAAAGGATTGCAACAAGAAGGTGAACAACAACAACAGCAGCACATGGAGGAAACTCTGAACGAAAAGGTGGAGATGGAAGATGAAGCGATGGAGAAACTACAGAAATTAGAGAAAGACGAAGAGGTAGAAGAAGAAGAAGGGAAAATCGTCGACAAGGTTGGGGCAGCAGTAGAAGAATCATCATCATCATCATCATCATCGCCATCGTCAACATCATCATCATCACCGTCATCGTCGTCAACACCGACCTCATCGTTCTCCAAGAAAGATGAGGAGAACATGCTACAAATTACTACAGGTAAGATTTTGCTGAGAATATTTCCATTTCGACATGTATGTATATATTCTCGTAAACTCAGATGTATATATTGTATATATACATACGCACGTGCATGTGTGACAATGTGTATGTATGTACACATGTACATTGTTTTCCCACGTACCTCATAACAAGTACATGTAGATAGATACACACGTTTGTATATGGGTATATATATACATATACCTTTGTATACACACACATGAACATCTGTATATACATACACCTGTGCGTATATATACATACACACATATATATATATGCCTTTATATCCTGTTGAATTTCATTATTTTATTCTGAAACTTTCACTGTCTAACTGTTTGTCTTCCTCTGTTTTATTCTTTCTCTCTATACCCCTTGTTGTTCTTCTCTCTGTCTCTCTCTCTCGAAGCTGTCCATTATCGATCGATTCGCCGTGTCTACGCTTATATCTACATTGATAAATTCCCCAGAGAAGCCTTTTCACTTGCTACCCATGCATGTTGGCTGGTTGAGTCCCTGGCATTTTCCTCCCTTACATCATCCATCTCTCCTCATCGATTACCACATATTTCGCTCACACATGCATGAACAAACCTTCTCATACATAATATACATATTACATGGAACTGATATTTCCATATCCATAATTGCTTATACTCTCAACGACCATTATACCCCAAAGCCGTATATATTTATCATTATCTTAGATAGACATTTCGATTATCCAGCCCTTGTAGAGAATAAACATTTAATAGAAGGAACTACATCTGTGTGGCCGCTCAACCTTACTGGAAATGGAAGGACACATTGGGTATGGTAGTCCGAGAAACATCGAAAAAAGACGAGATGGTCATGGTTGGACTTCTAGAAAGAACAGGCTAATGACACCCTGATTACACTGTACTGTCTCAAAAAAATAGTTTCCTGCTTGAAAAATATATTACTGGATGGTTATGGTTGGAGTCCCTATAAGTCTGACAAGCAAAGGTGCATCTACGTGGTGGTGGCGCGGCCCTCCAGTAGCAAATAAAATCTACCTTAAAGCATACCGTACCAACTTCAGAAACGATATGTTGGAAAAGGTACTGGGAGTACCTCACAGATATTTAAAATAAAAATTGGGGTGATAAAAACAAAGAAAAAATAGTCACGGTTCGAACGTCTTGGCTATTACATAAGTTTATTCAAACAAAACCTGAGTTTGTATGGACTAAAGCAGCAACTCCCGGGTTTCGTTAAACTATTTCTTTTACAAATGCACATATACATGTATTTTACCTGAGATGCACGTATGCATAAGACCAACAGGCTATTTGCTCAGACATACCCACACATACATGTACACAACCAAACACATTTAAACAAACATACAGACACACACATGTGCACACGTACTGACACACAAAACACGGATGTACACAAATGCAGACATAAACACGCTCACGCACCTACACAGACATGAACACACACACTTACACGCCCACGTACATACATAAACACACGGATCTAAAAGCACACATACATGCGACATGTTTTCAGTAATATGTATATATGCTTGAAACCTAATAATCTATTTGGCTTTATAGATTTTGTGAAGACTTTTCATTTCCCACGTTTACGTAGACGACATGCAAATCTAATGTATTTTCGTGAATAAATTTATTTCAATAAATAAATAATTTTCACAGAATTTCTTGTCGACTGCGCTCTTTTCCCGTAGTTTTGTCTCTATTCAAATTACAACACAAATGTCTTTTGAGCCAACACGGAAGTAAACCGCTACGTGATTTAATGCATAAACTATAGGTTCAGCCCTGATGGCGTATGCAGAATAAAAGGCATTCATTCCAACCGCGACTCTTCCGCCTGTTTCCAATGTGTAGGAATTCAGGATATATATCATCACCCCGTATGTCCTTTTTTAGAAGACGGTCGAAGTGGCAGGGTGTGTTTTTGCGAGTGGTTTGATAGTTATTTGCAATAGATCAAAACGACCACATAAAAGCAATCCGTTGTTGTGTTGTCTACGTGGTCGCCTTAATTGCTAGAAATAAGTCAGAGCTCTCTCAAATCCTCTACCACTTAAAAAAATGGAAGGATACGGGGATTGATAACACTAAAATTTAGTGGATCACCACAGATGTGTAAGCCCTTTGATCGTAGATCGCTGGTTGATCAGGGTTGGCTGGCCATAAGCTAAACAACAATAATAGTTTTTTTTTAATTAACTTTTTGAGGACGAGCGCAATTCTTTCGTTATTTCGATATTCACATTTTTTGTCCATTCTTTCACTTGAATGAAACAAAACAAATTGTTTTTGTTGTTATGACAACAGTATTTGTGTATGAGGAAGTAAATTTGTCTGAATTAGTCTTGATGGCTTGTCTGTAAAGAACTCTCGGTATGACTGGCAACTCGTTCTTGTTTAGTCCACGTTGTTTATGTAGATCGAGTCAATCTATCATCAAACGCCTTCCAGCCGTGACCATAGGACTATTTTCCAACGTGCTCTCTCTTTTAACGGTGATTTGAAGGAGATTTAATTGCTATTTCTAGCAAGACATTGACCCGCCCATTTACTCATTGAATAAGTTTCAGAGAAATGTTCAAATTCTTTTTCAGTATATTGCCTCGCAGCATTTCTGTTTACTTAACTTTTTTGCTCATATCTAAATTAACATGGGTGGTAAGAAGCTTACTTCCCAACTACACGGACCCGGGTTCAGTCCCACTGCGTGGCATCCTGGGAAAGTGTCTTCTGCTATAGCCTCACGCCGACTAAAGCCTTGTGAGTGGATTTGGTAGACGGAAACTGAAAGAATCCCGTCATGCGCGTGTATATATATATATATATATATATATATATATATATA
>NC_068984.1:114141116-114146111 GCF_001194135.2 Octopus bimaculoides | reverse complement strand
GGAGAATATACAAATAATAACAACAGACGAGGACAGGTGGTGTAAATAACAAAAGTATATATTAGTATGACGCTCGGGAATACGGAAAGTCTTTGACGTTTCGAGCTACGCTCTTCAACAGAAAGAATACGGAGACAAGGAGACAGGCTTCTTTCAGTTTCCGTCTACCAAATCCACTCACAAGGCTTTGGTCGGCCCAAGGCTATAGAAGACACTTGCCCAAGGTGTCATGCAGTGGGACTGAACCCAGAACCATGTGGTTGGTAAGCAAGCTACTTACCACACAGCCACTCCTGCGCCTTTAGTTTTTTTCTGCTAAAATGAAGACAGTTTCATCAGACAAGAAGTTCCACTAAAGGAATTCTGTTGTTATTTGTGCAGGAAATTTTAATGCAAGATAGAAGCCCACAACTCTTTGGTACCAGACATAAAATTTTATTGAGTTTTAATAAGTTGTTGCTCTTTAGCACCAGATTATACTTGACTAAGCTGATCTATGACCAAACGTTTTCCAGTATGTAATCATGGTCATCTTGTCATTTTTTGAGGTATGAAGGGCAATATCTAAGGTATCCTATCTCATATGACTGAAGAATGGTTTGAGGGAGAATTAGCTGCTATTTCAAGCAGTTTGGATGACCACAGAGTGATTGGCCTGATATAACCTCAGTGCTTTTGAGAATGATGTACATGGTACCTACTTCAGAAATCCTTGTTTTTGTGTAAAACAGTGCAATGATGTCGTAAGAAGTTTACTTCCCAACTCCTTGGTTTAGTCCTACTGCCTTTCACCTTGGGCAAGTATCTTCTATAGCTTTTAGCCAACCAAAGCCTTGTGAGTGAATTTGCTAGATGGTAACTGAAAGAAGTCATCATCATCATCATCATCGTCGTTTAATGTCCGCTTTCCATGCTAGCATGGGTTGGACGATTTGACTGAGGACTGGTGAAACCAGATGGCTACACCAGGCTCCAATCTGATTTGGCAGAGTTTCTACAGCTGGATGCCCTTCCTAACGCCAACCACTCAGAGAGTGTAGTGGGTGCTTTTACATGTCACCCGCACGAGGCCAGTCAGGCGGTACTGGCAACGGCCACACTCAAATGGTGTATTTTATGTGCCACCCGCACAAGAGCCAGTCCAGGGGCATTGGCAACGATCTCGCTCAAAAATCCTACGAAGGCCAGTCAGGCGGTACTGGCAACGGCCACACTCAAATGGTGTATTTTATGTGCCACCCGCACAAGAGCCAGTCCAGGGGCATTGGCAGCGATCTCGCTCGAAAATCCTTACACATGTCATGGGTACAAGTGCCAGAAAGGCAACGCTGGGCACAGGTGCTATCCCAATTTCGCTTTTGCTTGCCCCAATAAGTCTTCGCAAGCTGAGTTCCGTGTCCAAGTGGTGTGTTACTGTCTCCTTGCCTTAACACCGTGTGATAGTTGTAAGCGAGTGACAGCATCATGCAAGCAATGTCATTCCTTCCCAATTTTTTCGTCAAAACATATTTGGTCATGCGGAAATATTACCTTACTCGGAAACAAGTGAGAGTTGGCGACAGGAAGCACATCCAGCCATAGAAAACTTGCTTCAGCAAATTCCATCTGACTTGTATGAGCATGGAAAGGTGGATGTTAAAACATTGGTGATGGAGTATACTGAACATTTCCTAATTTACTGGACAATTTACATTTTATGAATTTTTTCTGTCTTTTTCAGCTGAGAATGAAATGGATACCAGTTTATCAGAGGACCCTCTTCAAAATGCTGATTTTGATAATCCAGTGAGTAAATTTCCTGTGTTAAAATGTAAAGCTGACAATTTTTATCTATTATATGTTAGTTTGTATATTTGTATAAGTATACATACACATCTATCTATGTCTATCATATATATGAAATCGTAATTGAACCATACTCGATGACTGGTCACCGCGCCAGTGGAGCACTAACAGCACTGTCGAGCGTGTTCATTGCCAGAGCAACTGTCTGGCTTCTGTGCTAGTGGCCCGTGAATAGCACCATTTGAGCGTAATCGTTACCAGCGTTGCTTTCTAGCACTTGTGCTAGTGGCACGTTAGAAAATCATTCGAGCGAGGTCGTTGCCAGTGCCGCTGGACTGGCTCCTGTGCAGGTGGCACGTAAAAAGCACCATTTTGAGCGTGGCCATTGTCAGTACTGTGTGACTGGCCCTCGTGCCAGTGGCATGTAAAAGCATCCACTACACTCTTGGAGTGGTTGGTGTTAGGAAGGGCATCCAGCTGTAGAAACTCTGCCAGATCAGATTGGAGCCTGGTGCAGCCTTCTGGCTTGCCAGTCCTCAGTCAAATCGTCCAACCCATGCTAGCATGGAAAGCAGACGTTAAACGATGATGATGATGATGATATATATATATATATATATTTATATGAAAGAGAGAATAATAAAGATGAAACAAATGAGGGCACTACTGCATGTTTCCGTAGTAAACAAAGTACATCATATAATTTAGCATGTAACAATATGCAAGATTGTATAACATTATGTAATAACGTAAGCCCAAATGGGTTGGACTCCATATCAGCTCTTATTTCTAGTTACTGCCTTCCTATATGTTTCAGGACAATGTCTTGTATTGTACTCAATATTTGGTATGATTTTTATGGCTGGATGCCCTTTTTATTGCTATCCACTTTACAAATTGTACCGTTTGAATTTTATTGTGGCACCTTAAACATGAGGGTTGTCTTGCCCCTGAGGACCACAGTGAGAGGATTATAAGAGGAAAGGGTGAGGTATAACTGTGTAGTTAAGAAACTTGCTTCCCAACTATGTGATTTCAGGTTCAGTCCCACTGTACAGCATGATGGATAAGTGTCTTCTACTATAGCCCTTGGCCAACCAAAGCCTTGTAAGTGGATTTGGTAGATGAAAACTGAAAGAAGCCCATTGTGTCTGTGTCCTCTTTTGACAACACTTGATTGTATACAAGCATCACCATTGCTCGTTTCCAGTCTTCTGGTAAAACAAATCTGATAATATGAAATATTACCTTTCATGGAAACAGGTGAGGGTTGGCAACAGGAAAGAGCATCTTGTTATAGAAAATCTACCTCAACAAATTCCATGACTTTTGCAAGTATGGTAAAGTTGATGCTAAAAATGATGATTACATATATATGTAGCTTGCTTACCAACCACATGATTCCAGGTTCAGTCCCACTGTGTGGCATCTTGGGCAAGTGTCTTCTACTATAGCCTCGGGCCGACCAAAGCCTTGTGAGTGGATTTGGTAGACGGAAACTGAAAGAAGCACATCGTATATATGTATATATATATATATGTTTGTGTGTCTGTGTTTGTCCCCCCTAGCAGTGCTTGACAACCGATGCTGATGTGTTTATGTCCCTGTCACTTAGTGGTTCGGCAAAAGAGACTGATAGAGTAAGTACTAGGCTTACGAAGAATAAGTCCCAGGGTCGATTTGCTCGACTAAAGGCGGTGCTCCAGCATGGCCGCAGTCAAATGACTGAAACAAGTAAAAGAGTATATATATATATATATATATACACACACACACACATATATATATATTTGTATATTATGCACACTTTGGTATAATGGGCACCTGCAATTATAGACGTTGAAATCTCTTGTGTACTATTCCCTCTAATCTGCACAACTGTGCACATACTCATGCATTTTGAAATCAGCTTACAAAAGATATTAATGTATGCACAGAAAGTTGTCTAAAATAATGTGATTAAATAATTATTCTTATACATTGAGTGTGCACATACTTTTGTCATATGAAAAAATTTACTCAGCATAAGGTTTTTGTACTTATTGATGACTGTAATTTGATGAAACATTGTCTTATGTATGGTAAACTTTTCTTTCGTATTATGATGCATGGCGAAAGTATGTTTAGTCTGATTTATTGTTATTGCTATATAAAATAGATTGAAGAAGTTTATGTATCCTAGATGAAGCAAAAACAGATTTGAAAGAGATATATGAACCTCAACTGAGTAGGCCATAACAGTACTCACAGCTGCAGAAGACATATGATCGTAATTTTTAGAGAGGAAGAGAATGTGTCTTATACATGAATAAATACAATATATAATTTATTGGAAGTTGAAATTTTGTTTGTTGTTTCCTCCTAATTTTTTGTTTTTGATAATCATCAGAAGATTATCTGGAAAACTGAAAACCTCAGAGTAACGATTTGTGAATTTTTCAAGTTGTGGTAAATTATATACCACTGTATACTGAGTACTTTTATTTTCTCTTGCTTGTCTGCGCTGACGTGTATTCATTTATGTAGGTTTGTGTGTGTGTGTGTCTGTATATGTTCTTGAAAATATTGATATTTAAATGTCACATAACCTTATCAATTAAAATGTTATCTAGAAGTTTAATAATTGTAGCGTTATAATTATCAACTTAGGCAATGATGTTTACATTTGAAAGATGAATTGCATTCACACACAAGCATGAATTTCCGATGAATGATCAATAATGATATATGAATGATCACATTAGTGGCATTTATTTTTAGCTTCTCTTGACAAGTGAAAGTAACTTCACTCTGAGTGAGATTTGATCTTGGAACTTAGAGGGCCAAAACTAAGTACTGAAATATAATTTTACCTGGCATTTTATTCTTTCACTCATGGCCGTTGCCAGTTCCGCCTGACTGGCCTTCGTGCCGGTGGCACATAAAAAGCACCCACTACACTCTCGGGGTGGTTGGCGTTAGGAAGGGCATCCACCTGTAGAAACTCTGCCAAATCAGATTGGAGTCTAGTGTAGCCATCTGGTTTCACCAGTCCTCAGTCAAATCGTCCAACCCATGCTAGCATGGAAAGCGGACATTAAACGACGATGATGATGAGGATGATGATGACCGTTTCTACTATAGGCACAAGTACTTAATCGGTATTTTATTTCATCAACCCCATAAGGATGAAAAGCAAAGTTGATTTCAGTGGCTTTTGAACTCTGACAC
>NC_068984.1:114130130-114140910 GCF_001194135.2 Octopus bimaculoides | reverse complement strand
GTTACCAGTACCACTGGACTGGCTCCTGTGCAGGTGGCAAGTAAAATACACCATTTTAAGCGTGGCCATTGCCAGTACCTCCTGACTGGCCTTCGTGCCGGTGGCACATGAAAGCACCCACTACACTCTCAGAGTGGTTGGTGTTAGGAAGGGCATCCAGCTGTAGAAACTCTGCCAAATCAGATTGGAGCCTGGTGTAGCCATCTGGTTCACCAGTCCTCAGTCAAATCATCCAACCCATGTTAGCATGGAAAGCGGACGTTAAACGATGATGATGATGATGGAGGAATAAGAAGTTTTAGCAGGATTTGAACTGTAAAGGAATATAGCTAAATACCAAACTCTTTTAATATGAGATTTCTAATATTGGCACATGGCCACATATTTTAGGAAAAGGATATCAACTTAATCAATACCAGTATGTTACTAAGGAGGGAAGCTGGCAGAATTGTTAGCATGCCAGGCAAAACGCTTTGTGTCATTTCATCTCCTCACATTCTGAGTTCAAATTCCACCAAGGTCGACTTTGCTTTTCATCCTTTCAGGGTCAATAAAATAAATATCAGTTGAACTCTGTGGGTGATGTAATTGACTTACCCTCTCCCCCAAACTTGCTGGCCTTGTGCCAAAATTTGAAACCAGGTGATCTGGTAGAATTGTTGGCACACAGGGCAAAATGCTTCATGGCATTTCGTTTGTCCTCACATTCTGAGTTCAGATTTCACCAAAGTTGACTTTGCCTTTCATCCTTTTGGGGTTGATAAAATAAGTACCTCGTATTATTTGTTCAAATTTTGTTGAGGCGAGTTTTGTTTTTCCTCCTTCTGGGGTCAATAATGTGAAAGTAAAGTACCAGTCAAGTACTGGGGTTCATTTAATTCAATGGTTCCTAAACTTTTTCAGGCTGCCGCTTCCATGGTTCTAAGGCTACATTCCTAGTGCCCCCCCCCCTACCCCACCACTCACCCTCACAGACATAGACCATTTCCTGCAGCAAATTCAAAATAACCATATTTCACAAATAAAACCAATTAATTAACCCTTTATTTTGTCTGATTGTCCTCTTACTCAACGTTATGCGATTTCGTCTCGCCATTATTTCCATGTCATTCTCGGTCTTCCACTTGTGTCTTCCACTCACGGTGCACAGTATTTTCCACTTGATGTTCATGACCACCTGCATTGCATCTTTACTACACCTTGACTCACACAGCCACAAACCAAGAACAGAGTTTTACACGGTTGCTTGACTTGCTAGAAGTAGACACCAAATCTTACTCAAATCATACTCCTGCCATCTTAATGAATGCCAGGCACATTAGAAAATATAGTGTTTGATATACTGACAAATGAGATAGTCACAACTGGAATGTGTTTGGTCACAGGACTGGTCAATCAGAGCTGATATGTAATGAAATAACAGCCAGAACAGTAATCTTTTGCACCTACATTGCCTGATGGCCTTAATCCCTTTGATAACAACCTGCCTGGAACTGTCCTTGATTCCATGATAAACACTTCCTGTTTAAAGTTACCAAAATTAAAAATTGTTGATGGAAATTTCACATTCATTTATATTCCAAACATGAACTTAATGACCAAAAATATTTTACTAAATTTTTCATTATTAGAGTGAAATATTCCCAAAATTAATTGAAATAACAGCAGTGTATTTCAACAGAAAAATAGTTACAACAGGGTTAATGACCATTCACTCTCTATTTTGTTTATGTAAGGTAATGTCTCACATCCATGCCATAGTACTTTCCTAAAATCTCTCCAGCCTCTACAGACCAACCAAATTTCTCTGCTTCACGTCTTGCTATCCTGCAGCATCACCCTCTATACTGTACAGTAATACATTTCACTCATTGGTTTAATTACAGCTCAATGATGTGTATGTGTGTGCATGAATGCTAAAATGTGGCTTATGAAGTAGAGTATATTTTGTACTGAATTAAAAATTGGATAAATAGACAATACTGATGATGAAACTTATAGCCTGGTTATATCATTAGTCATTACTTCTCTAATAATCCTACTAAATTCGACGACTGGCACCCATGCCAACGTCGTCTCCTTCATTGGACACGAAACTCAGCTTGCGAAGACTTATTGGGGCAAGCGAAAGCGAAATTGGGATGGCACCTGTGCCCAGCATCGCCTTTCTGGCACTTGTGCCCAGCATCGCCTTTCTGGCACTTGTGCCCATGACATGTGTAAGGATTTTCGAGCGAGATCGTTGCCAGTGCCCCTGGACTGGCTCTTGTGCGGGTGGCACATAAAATACACCATTTTGAGCGTGGCTGTTGCCAGTACCGCCTGACTGGCCTTCGTGCGGGTGACGCATAAAAGCACCCACTACACTCTCTGAGTGGTTGGCATTAGGAAGGGCATCCAGCTATAGAAACTCTGCCAAATCAGATTGGAGCCTGGTGTAGCCACCTGGTTTCACCAGTCCTCAGTCAAATCGTCCAACCCATGCTAGTATGGAAAGCGGATGTTAAACGATGATGATGATGATGATGATGAAGGCCTGAAATTTTGTGGGGAGTTAGCTTATCAATTCCATCAACCCCAGTGCTTAACTGGTTCTTTATTTTATCAACTCTGAACAGATAAATGGCAAAGTTGAGCTTAGCATGTAAAGAGTCAGAAAAAAATACTTCTGAGAAATCTGTCCCATGTGCTTACTGTTCTGCCAGCTTGCCAATTTTTACTTCCTTGTATAATGGCTCTTCTTAACCCATTACCTACCAGTGATCTCATGAGATCACTTAAAAATTACAAATTTTGTAATTATCTGTCAATTTTTACACATATCTAACCTTTTTGCTATATCTACTAGGTATAATTCTCTGATAGTCAAATGAGGTTTGCTAATTTTTTTACCCAATGTCTCGCTTATTTCTATTTAAAATGTTATTTTGAAATGTTATTTTGATCCTTCCAGCGTGTTTCTAAGGCTGTTTTATGCTAGAAATCAGTTTCATAAAAGAATTCCAGTTAATAGAATTATGGGAGGTAATGGATTAATAAACAGCTGTCATGTAACCATTCTTCAATAACATGTATATATTAGACAAAAATTTAATGATTCATCTATCATTTATTGTTGCTTATTTGAAGTCCATAGGTTGTAGGTCATACAGAAATAAAAATGATTATTTGTATCTGAGAAACATTGGTAATATGATAGTGTTAATTCCTAAATCGTTACGAAGTTTGATATTAATTGGTATTATTTAGTGGATGAAAGACAATCCTACCTCTGGAGAGGATGGTCATGTGGTCAAGAAGGTTGCTTTGCAACCATGTGGTTTTGAGTTCAGTCCCACTGTGTGGCACCTTGGGCAAGTGTCTTCTATAGTCACAGGCCAACTAATGTCTTCTGAGTGAATTTGGTAAATGGAAACTGTGTGGAAGCCCATTGTCTTTGTGTGTATGCACCTTTGTGTTTTCTCTCTAAAACTTGACAACTATTGTTGGTTTGTTGATGTCCTTGTAACTTAGTGGTTTAGCATAAAAGATTCATGGAATAAGAATCAGAGTTAAAAATAGAAGATACTGGAGTTTGTTTGATTCGACTAAATCTATCAAGGCAGTGCTCCAGCATGGCCACAACCCAATGACTGAAGCAAGTAAAAGATATGTATATATCAGGTAGGTCATCCAGCTGTAGAAACCATACCAATGCAGACATTGTGACTCAACATAGTCCTTGGGCTTGGATCATGTCAAACCACCGAACCCAAACCAGCATGGAAGAGGGATGTTTAACCCTCTAGCATTTAAACTGACCATATCTGGCCTAAATATTCTACCTATTTTATATTCAATTCAGTCAGATCTGGCCTCTCACACATTACCTACAATGTCATTCTTAAATTAAATAATCTCATAATTGGCTGAATGCTAAAGAGTTAAGTGTGCCTGTGTAGTAAGAAGCTTACTTCCCAACCACATGGTTCCAGGTTCAGCCCCACTGCATGGCATGTTGGGCAAGTGTCTTCTGCTATAGCCACAGACCGATTGAGCCTTGTGAGTGGATTTGACAGATGGAAACTGAAAGAAGCCCATTGTATATATATATATATATGTCTTTGTGTCTGTGTTTGTCCTCCCACCATCGCTTGACAACCGATGTCGGTGTGTTTACATCCCTGTAACTTAGCGATTTGGCAAAAAAAAAAACGATAGAATAAATACCAGGCTTACAAAGAATAAGTCCTGGGGTTGATTTCTTTGACAAAAAAAAAAAGAGACTTTTTAAACCAGTGCTCCAGCATTGCCACACTGAAATGACTGAAACAAGTAAAAGAATAAAGAATACGAATGGCTCCATGGTGTATTGGTTATCACATCTGCTCTACATGTAGAAGGCTGGGAGCTTGATCCTTGCCAGAACCCTTAAATTTTAGGCGGAAACATGGCTATGTTGTAAGAAGTTTGCTTCAACAACCACAATTCCAGGTTCAGTCCCACTGCACAGCACCTTAGGTAAATGTCTTCATACTTATAGCCTTAAGCAGATCAAAGTCCCATGAGTGGATTTGGTAGATAGAAACTGAAAGAAGGCCTTTGTATATGTATGTATATGTGTGTGTATGTATATGCCTGAGTGTGTATGTATGTATGTATGTCTGTTCCCTACCATCTCTTGACAACTGGTGTTGGTTTGGCAAAAGAGACCAATCAATTCATCATCATCATCATCATTCTTTAATGTCTATTTTCCATGATCATCATCGTCATCATTGATGTTGCCATCATCATCATTTTCATTGTTTTCCATTCAGTTTCCGTGCTGACATGTATTGGATGGTTGTCACAGTCTTAGTCCTTTATTCAGAGTTATTACTTTTCTGAAAAAAATGTGGAGGTGCATGACTTTGTGGTTAGGGTGCTGAACTCATGATTGAAAGGTTGTGGTTTTGATTCCCGGACTGGGCAGTGTGTTGTGTTCTTGAGCAAAATACTTCATTTTGTGTTGTGGTAAAAGTGCGTAATCCTGTGACAGACCAGTGCTCTACATTGCCTCCAATCTTTTGCTAACAACTTCACTGAGTGCACCAGATACATTTTATGATGGCACCAGCATTAGAGCGGTTTCTGTGTCTTCTGGAAGACTGATGAGTTTTGCATTTACATCCTATCAGAAGATCCTAGAAAGAAAACAAATGCTTATAAACCTGCCTCCCACTTAACTTTCTAGTCTAAATTATGACTGGATATTTCAACTGCTCAGCTATTTGGTATTTATAGTTTGTCTTTCAGACATTGGTGTTGTATAGTCTGGAGTTGAAAACTAGTTTTATAAATCTCTGTAGCTTATAGACTTTATTGTTACAGAGATAAATAATTGGATAAAAATAGTTCTGTTAATGCTTAGTTTCCAGTTGTGGGTTACAGGTTAGTATGGAAAATGTGATGATGAGAGACTTATAGAAAGATGTAGTTCTTAAGAACAGAAATTATTGGTTACATTGTTTACAAAGGCGTCTGGGAGATAACATACAAAAGAAAATTTTGTTTTTCAGAGTGATTCAGTTTTTCTATGCCATGCAGTGTCAATGGTTCTTCCATCACTACTTTCACAAGTACAGTGAAGTTTGATGAAATCATAATGAGGTTGGGCATGTCCTTTCTTGTCACATTTTCTCTGTCTCAGCTATATAAACTATGTGAAACCACATTAACCTCATCCAGTTATATCAATTCCTCAGTCTAGTAGCTCCTGGAAAAACAAGGGGGCAATATTTCTCTTTTGAGATTCAATACGGTTTACTAATATAGAAATGAATGTCTTCTACTATAGTTCCAGTTCAAACAAAGCTTTGTGAGTGGGTTTGGTAGACAGAAATTGAGAGAAGCCTATCATATAACTACACACACACACATACGTGTGAGTATGTATGTGTGCATGTATGTACATGTGTGTATGCATGGGTATATGTGTATTTGTGTCTTCTTGTCTTGACATTGCACTGTAGTCGTAAGCAAGCATCTCCATCACAGAAACTGTCTTTCACTTACAATCTTATGTAAAAAAAACATGTCCAGCCATGTGGAAATATTACCTTGTTTGGAAACAGATAATGGTTGGTGACAGGAAAGGCATCTGATCATAGAAAATCTACCTCAACAAGCATGGAAAAGTGGTTGTTAAGATGATGGTGATGATGAAACAAGATCACATATTTTCTTTGCCTTTCACTTTTCTGAGGTTCAGAGTAAAAGCCCACAAGATTTGAAGTTAGAACATAAACTGACTTAACAAAATATTGTGAGGCATTTTATCTCTTATCTCTTGATTCTATTAATCTGCCACCCTTGTTTTAGATTTAATAATAAATCATTTAAATCTATCAGCAGTGTAAGAGTTGATCTTCTTAATTATGTCCCTTCTTTTTGTTTATAAAGATCCTTCTTTTTGTTTACGAAGATCCTTCTTTTCTTTGCTTTCTACTTAATCAAAGAAATGCTTATTTTGATATTCATTCATGTTTTTGAGAGCATGCATATATATATATCTGTGTGTTTGTGTTTGTCCCACACCATCGCTTGTCAACTGGTGTTGGTGTGTTTACATTCCCATAACTTAGTGCTTTGGCAAAAGAGACTGGTAGAATAAGTACTGGGCTTATAAAAAGTAAATGCTGGAGTCAATACATTCAACTGAAAATTCTTCAAAGTGGTACCCCCAGCATGGCGGCAGTCTAATGACTGAAACAAGTATAAGATAAAACAAAAGATGTTTTTGTGTTACATTTTTGCATTTGTCAATAATAATACTTTTTTCTCTGAAGTCTTGAATTAGTTTCTTTCTTATACTTGATAAGGGGAATCTTTCCCGAAATATTAATATTTGTTTTTTTTTTATTGGCATCAGCTTACATATTTTGCTTAACTTCTCACTTTCATTGTGTAAAGGTTTTTTTTTTTTAATATTTGTAACATATTTATTTCACTTTTGGAGTAATTTCACTTAATTTCTATATTTTTAAATTTCATTACAGAATGCAGATAACTTTGATAATGTTAGTGAAATCAGTGACCTGTCAGTTTTAGATGAGGATGCATGGAGGCCTGTCTCAGGTAAAGATCTACTATATAAAATCATTTATTTCTTTATGTCACTTGCTGTTTTGTTAGGATGTCTAAACAATAAAAGATACACTAAAGAGGTTTTCCTGTTGGCTTCTACATGTATACATGGGGGACTGTGACCTGCAAAGAAGGACAGAGGAGAATGGATTGTGATGTTCTTACATTTCCAAAGAGCTAAGCATTTTTTGGATTGCAAGGATCCATCCACAGGGCTGTTGCGTATATCAGGCTTCCACCGTGGTAAAGCATTTAACTTTTCTTCATAGATGACCTTCTTTTCAGCATGACAAGATAATTAAATACACGGGGTTATTGTAGCTATGAAAATGCATGGCTCAATGATTCGAACGTCGGGCTCACAACCATGAGGTAGTGAGTTCGAGTCCTGGATCAAGCTGTGTGTTGTGTCCTTGAGCAAGACACTTTATTTCATGTTGCTCCAGTTCACTCAGCAGCAGAAATGAATTGTGACATCACTGGTACCAAGCTGTATTAAGCTTTGTCTTTCCCTTGGATAACATTGGTGGCACGGAGAGGAGAGGCTGGTATGCATGGGCAACTGCTGGTCTTCCATAAACAACTTTGCCTGGACTTGGAAGGTGACTTTCTAGGTATAATCCCATGGTGATTCATGATTGAAGGAGGTCTTTACCCTTACCCTAGCTACTCACAGGAGGGAATTATACACCTGAAAGCATCTACTTAGCGCTAAATATCTAGGTTGTGAACATAAATCAGTGTCAGTGTCTGGGCTTGAACTGTTGACTCTTCAGTTGATTGTCCTGAAGTTCACCTTGTAACAACTTAGTTTCAGTTTCAATCTGACTGTACGGTACTTAGGGCAAGTGACTTCTACCATAGCCACCAGTCAACCAAAGCCTTGTGAGTGAACTTTAGCTAGAAAAAATTTGACTGTTCTTAGTTTTGGGTACGTTTTGATGAATGTAATGAATTTTATGTTAAACCATAATATGCATAAATGGGTTGTTGTTGGAACATCCTGCTCGTGAAATTAACGTGTAAATGGCTGAGCACTCCACAGACACGTGTACCCTTAACGTAGTTCTCGGGGATATTCAGCGTGACACAGTGTGACAAGGCTGACCCTTTGAATTACAGGCACAACAGAAACAGGAAGTAAGAGTGAAAGACAGTTGTGGTGAAAGAGTACAGCTGGGTTCGCCACCATCCCCTGCCAGAGCCTCGTGGAGCTTTAGGTGTTTTCGCTCAATAAACATTCACAACGCCCAGTCTGGGAATCAAAACCGCGATCCTATGACCGCGAGTCTGCTGCCCGAACCACTGGGCCATTGCACTTCCACGCAAAAATGGGTATAAAGATGATATAATATCTGATGATTCCTTTACTTTGATCAAGCAAGTTTTTTTTTTATTTCAATTTATTGCGTTTGGAATGTATTTGCGACAGCTTTCCAGAAACATGGCCTTATATAGGAAGAACAGTGTTATGCCTGTATTCACCGAGCATGTTATCTGACGAATATCTTAGACATATGTGATGCAGGAGAAGACAATGAAGGTATTTGAGACAGATGTTTTGTACCAGTGGTGTCTGTAAAAAAAGTAAACCCCACTCAAAAAAGCCTTCAATATAACTTAATAAAATCACATTGAAAAAAGCAGAGATGGCCTGTTTGTATAATACTATCTCAGTTAGGTGAAAGAGACTAATGGAAGATATTCTGTATCTTCTGATAGGTCTGTGAGGTTAGTGCCAGAATGTGTCCCAGAAAGCAATAAAAAGAAGAGGGAAAGGGCCAAGACAGAGCAGGTAAGATAGCAAGCAGTGCCTGAATAATTTAGTATTGGGTGTATTTTTTGCTTCCAGTAAGTAGGGTCGAGAGAAATTGAATTGAAACAACAAAAATCTGTCTTAGGACTTAGTATTTAGTGACTGCCATTAAACATAAGCAAAACATTAAACATAAACAAAAACCAATTTTTTTTTATAGGGCCATTGAACTGGGTACAGCGGCAGATGAGTATGGGTCGTGATCCCAGGATGCTCTTCAAAGAAATCACTTCACAGGACACATTTATCCCACCTGATCTTGATGAAATGACGCTATGGGGTTTATTGGTGAATTTTATATCGGAACCACCGAAAAGGCAGAAATTAAATTATGTCAACACTATTGATGACGTTGTACATCTTTTAAAGACTTCACAGAAAATAATGGTTCTCACCGGTGCTGGGGTAAGTGTCATATAGTATTTCATGCTCTCTGAGTTACCATTTTTAAAAAATCATTGTTAAAAAAAATGATCTAATAGATTATCAAGGCAATAAGTTTTGCTATTGGTGCTGGTATTTTATTGTATATCTAAGCTGAATGCATTATTCTATATTAGTTACCTGTCATATGATGGGGTAACTTTGGAAATATGGCATACATACAATAATTATCATTTAAATTTTATCAAATTTCTGTTTTGTTTTATAAGATGTATTTATTAGGCAAGTGTTGGTGTTTTCAAATGAGCAGTTGATCTCAGTTCTTTTGTGTTGTGTCTATGGGATATATTATTCGTATTAGCGGTGCAACTAATTTCATTTAAGATTGTCTATGAAGTAACATTCTGTACTTCTGGTCAGTGGGGAAGTGTTTATTGATAAAGATTATAAATGTTTTGGCAATATTAGACTTAGCATTTAGTGAAATAAAAGCCGTGAACATTAAGATATTTTGACGCTTCTTCTTAATGGGATGGAGAAGTTAGGAGTATAGGTAATTTCATCTTTGCATCTACTGGCTTGTAAGGCATTGTTTTAGTAAGGAGCTGCTTTATCAAAGATTTATTTTAAGACGAATTGTAAATACCTTTATGATGTTATTAATTAGGTTTTTAAAAATTATGGATGAGTGGCATGATACATTTTATGAGATTTTCTTCAGTTTTATAATCAGTTACATTTAGGGCAGCGTTTCTCAACTGGGGTTCCCTGGAACCCTAGGGTTCTGCAAAAGGATCCTAGAGATTCTGTGAGAAAGAGTGAGATATGCTAATGCTAATTTCATGATCGTAATATTACTATACCTGCACAACATATTATTGGTTATTGTAATATTGTAATATAACCATCATCCTATATAACCTATTATGTTATCAAAAAAACAATTCTTATAAGTACAAAAAACTGTCAGCTGGAGGAGGGAGAGATTGCTGGAGGTTGGCGCGAGGCAAAGACATTATTCTGCTTAGCGAAGGCATCTGGGAAATGTATAATTGCTGTCATTCACAGAAACACAATTGTTTTACCGTGAGAAAAGCGGTGTTGAAGTTTTAAGGGAAATTTGGTGATCAAAGATCGAATCCACGCTATGCGTGCATGAATCCACTACAAATACGTTGTGGAATAAAAATATCTTCTGTCATGGAAAAAGTGTAACTGTAAAAATGCAGTATTATCGGAGTAATGGGCATTCAAAAAAGTATGTATGTATAGAAATGTATGAATGAAGTCTTTAATGTTTAAGATTCAAATTAAGGGAGTGCAATACTAATGTTTAGCTGTTGAAAACTGTGAGTAGTGAAATGCAGAATCATGTCGGCTGATTGTGAGAATCAAATATTGATCGCTTAACTAAAATCTGCAGGTGGTATGGGTTATTTCCCTTGGATTGTTTAGATAAAATATTAGTAATAT
>NC_068984.1:114128814-114130052 GCF_001194135.2 Octopus bimaculoides | reverse complement strand
TTTCCCTTGGATTGTTTAGATAAAATATTAGTAATATGTAGTAGATAAAAGGATCCATTGGAAGGGCCCTATTATCGATTTTTTTCAACAATCTAAGTATGTTATGAGGTTTCCAGACTTGAGTTCAGGTCATGTGTGAAATGAAGTATAAAAGTGATAGTTTCTGCAAAAATTAGAAATAGGACACACAAAAGAATCAACATTCAAAGTAATCAAACACAAACAAGGAAATGGGTTCTTTCTCTTGAGTGTTTAAAAAAAAATATTGTATAGGTGGTATGGGTTATTTCCCTTGGATTGTTTAGATAAAATATTAGTAATATGTAGTAGATAAAAGGATCCATTGGAAGGGCCCTATTATCGATTTTTTTCAACAATCTAAGTATGTTATGAGGTTTCTGGTCATGTGTGAAATGAAGTATAAAAGTGATAGTTTCTGCAAAAATTAGAAATAGGACACACAAAAGAATCAACATTCAAAGTAATCAAACACAAACAAGGAAATGGGTTCTTTCTCTTGAGTGTTTAAAAAAAAATATTGTATAGGTGGTTTGGGTTATTTCGCTTGGGTGTTTAAAAAAAAATAGTTGTATGAGGTAGATATAAAGGTCCCTTCCAGGGACCATATTATCAATATTTTCAACAATCTAAGTATGTCACAAGGTTTCCAGACATGAGTTCTACTCATGTGTCAAATTTCATCAAAATCAATAAAACTATGTAGGAGTTAGCTAACAACGCCACAAACAAACACACACCGATTTTCCACATATGTAGTAGATATAATAGAAATAGGTTTCAAAGAGGAAAGAGACTACACATGGTATACATATGGGAAAAGTAAAATGAGAAAATGTACATTATATATAAAAAATAAAGGTAATGACAAATGAAAGGTAATGATAAATGTATAGAAATAGATGAACTGAGGTAGAATTAAGAAGTATAAAAATCATTATTTTGAATTGTTAGAGATTTAAAGTCATACCGGTATCATGAAAAGGTGTTCATATATATATATTTATATATATATATATATATATATATATATATATGATATTGTGTGTATATATATATATATATATATAATATTGTGTGTGTATATATATATATATATATATATGATGTGTGTGTAGGAGTAGCTGTGTGGTAAGTAGCTTGCTTACCACACGGTTCCGGGTTCAGTCCCACTGTGTGGCATCTTGGGCAAGTGTCTTCTACTATAGCCTCGGGCCTTG